>NW_012105364.1:4084469-4085831 GCF_000951045.1 Mandrillus leucophaeus | reverse complement strand
TTTTTTTTTTTTTTTTTTTTTAGTAGAGACAGGGTTTCACCATGTTGGCCAGTCTGGTCTCAAATTCCTGACATTAGGTGATCCACCTGCCTCAGCCTCCCAAAGTTCTGGGATTACAGGTGTGAGGCACCATGCTTGGCCTTACTCCTGGTTTTGAGTCTATTTTGTCTGGTATTAATATAATCACTCTAGCTTTTTTATGATTAGTATTTACATATTTTTGTACCTCTTACCTTCAGTGTATCTGTGTCTTTATATTCAAAGTTCATCTTTGTAAGCAGAATATAGTCAGGTCTTATTTTCTATCCAGTCTGACAATCTTTGCTTTTAGTCAGAAAGCTGCTTCTTGACATGGTTGAGTTTCAGCCTGTCATCTTACTGTCTTCTTTTGTCTATCCCAGCTGCTCTTTGTCCCTTTGTTCTTTCTTCCTGCTTTATTTCAGATTAATCAGTTTTTTTAGTATTCTACTTTATCCTTCTTTTTGATTTTTTTAGCTATGCCCCTTCTTTTAAGTGGTTACTCTGGGGTTATGGTGCAGATACCCCCAACTCATCATAGTCTCCTGTGAGTTAATATAGTATCTCTTAACCTTTTTTTTTTTTTTTTTTTTTTGAGATGGAGTCTCGCTCTGTCACCCAGGCTGGAGTGCAGTGGCGTAATCTCAGCTTGCTGCAACCTCTGCCTCCTGGGTTCAAGCAATTCCCCCATCTCAGCCTCCTGAGTAACTAGGACTACAGGTGCGGCTAATTTTTGTATTTTTAGTAGAGATGGGGTTTCACCATATTGGTCAGGCTGGTCTTGAACTCCTCACTTCAGGTGATCCAACCACCTCAGCCTCCCAAAGTGCTAGGATTACAGGCGTGAGCCACCGCGCCCAGCCATAATGTTATATTTCTAACAACCTCCAGCCTGTTTTTTTGTTTTGTTTTGTTTTGTTTTGTTTTTTTGCTATTACTAAGTACAACATATCTGTATATAAACTTTCACATTTCTTGTAAGCCACACAATGTATTGTTATTTTTACTTCAGTTTTCCTTTAAAGAAGTTAAGAAAACAAGTACATTTTAAACAACATATTTACTATTTTTGGTACTCTAAATTTCTTCCTATAGATCTGTTACAAATTGGTATTGCATTTCCTTTATCCTGGAGTACTTCCTTTTACATTTCTTGTAGTGCAGGTCTACTGGCAACAAATTCTGTCAAATTTTACTTATTTGTAAGTATTTTTATTTTTATTTTCTTCTTGAAGGGATGTGTTTTCTAAAATTCTAGTTGACTTTTTTTTCTTCAGCATTTTAAAGATTTCCCATTGCTTTTTGGCTTCCATTGTTTTCTTTTCTGTTTTTTTTTTTTTTTTT
>NW_012105364.1:4080273-4082124 GCF_000951045.1 Mandrillus leucophaeus | reverse complement strand
GCTCTGTTGCCCAGGCTGGAGTGCAGTGGCACAATCTCGGCTCACTGCAACCTCTGCGTCCTGGGTTCAAGCGATTCTTCTGTCTCAGCCTCCTGAGTAGCTGGGACTACTCTGTTTTTCCGGAAAACTCTAATACAATATGTTTTTGTTTTGTTATTTAATTTTATGAGTGTATAGTAGGTGTATATATTTATGAGGTACATGAGATATTTTTTATACAGGCATACAATGCATTATAATCACATCAGGGTAAATGGAGTGTCCATCTTCCCAATATACAACTTTTTTTGAGATTTGCCCATGCTGTTGTGTAGATCTGTAATCTGTTCCTTTTTGGTGATAAGCACTAAATCACCATTTCTCCGTTCACCTGTTAAACATTTGGGTTATTTTCAGGTTTGGCTATTAAGAATAAATCTGCTATAAATATTTTTTATACAGGTCATTTTGTGAAGATTGATTTTCATTTCTCTTAGAGGTATACTTAGAAACGGGATTGCTAGGTCCTATGATAGGTGGGCATTTACCTTTAGAAGGAACTGCCAAAACTTTTTCCGGTGAGGTTGTACTATAAATCACTTCCATCAGTGATTAATGAGAAATCCACTTGTTTCATATGCTCATCAGTATGCTAAGAGTTGTGAAGTGGTGTCTCATTGTGGCTTTATTTTACATTTCCCTGTTAATAATAAAGTTGAGTACCTTTTTATATGTTTATTGACCATTCCTATATCTTCTTTTATTAAGTGTTCTAAATAATTTACTCATTTTTATTTGGATGGTTTGACTTATTATTGAGTTGTAGTAGTTCTTTATAAACTCTGGATGTAAGTTCTTTATAAAGTTTGGAGATATCTATTTACACATACATTTTATTTATCTATCTATCTATCTATCTATCTATCTATCTATCTATCTATCTATCTATCTATCTGTCTACCTACCTACCTGTATATCTACCTATCTATCAATCTATGAATCATCCATCTATCTGAAGAGAATATTTTCTGCCAGTCTGTGTTCTGTCTTCAGTGTCTGGTTTTTTTTTTTTTTTCCGCCGAAAAAATCCAACCTTTTATTTTGGAATACTTTTGGAGTTGCAAAAGAGTTGCAAAAATAACAGAGAGCGTTCCTGTAAACCCTCCACCTGGCTTCCTCTAAAATTAATATTTTATTTTTTCCACAGATTTGATGAGTATCTGCTCATCTTATTACTGATTTCTAATTTGATTCTGTTGTGGTCAGAGAGCATATTCTGTGCAATTTCAATCTTTTGAAATTTATTATGACATGCTTTATAATCCAGCACATAATTTATCTTGTTTTCATGCATACAGGAACAGAAATGTATTTTTTTTGCAGTTGTTAGATGTAGTATTTAATAAACATAAGTTAGGTCAAGTTGGTTAATAGTATTACTCAAATCTTTTATATCTTAATGGATTTTTGTCTACTTGTTATATCAAATAGAGTGTTGAAATCACTAACTATAACTGCAGAATTGTCTAATTCTTCTTTTCAACTCTTGGTTTTTGCTACATATTTTTGAAGTTCTGTTTCTAGATGCATACACATTTAGAATTGTTGTATCTTCTTGATGAAATGACTATTTTTTTCATTAATAAATGTCCCTCTTTATCACTGGTAATACTCCTCGTTTTGTTTTGTTTTGTTGGGACAGAGTTTTGCTCTTGTCACCCAGGCTAGAGTGCAGTGGCGTGATACTGGCTCACTGCAACTTCCGCCTCCTGGGTTCAAGTGATTCTCCTGCCTCAGCCTGCTGAGTAGTTGGAGTTACAGGTGGGTGCCACCACGCCTGGCTAATTTTTGTATTTTTTTTTTTTTTTTTTT
>NW_012105364.1:4060419-4075763 GCF_000951045.1 Mandrillus leucophaeus | reverse complement strand
TTTTTTTTTTTTTTTTTTTTCCAGCTCTGTCACCCATGCTGGAGTGCAGTGGCATGATCTTGGCTCACTGCAAACTCCACCTCCCAGGTTTAAGTGATTCTCATGCCTCAGCCTCCTGAGTAGCTGAGATTACAGGCACATGCCACCATGGCCAGCTAAATTTTTTATATTTAGTAGAGACAGGGTTTTGCCATGTTGTCCAGACTAGTCTTGAACTCCTGACCTGAAGTGATTCACCCACCTCAGCCTCCCAAAGTGTTGGCATTACAGACATGAGCCACTGTGCCCAGCCTGCTTCCATTGTTTCTAGTAAGATGTCAGCCATAGTTCTTATTGTTGTGTGTACTGTGATATATCCCTCTCTCCCTTCCCCCAGCCGTTTTTGAGATTTTCTCTTTGTTTTTGGTTCTCTGCAGTTTGACAATTATGTATGTGCCTTAGCATAGTTTTCTTTTTGTTCATCTTGCTTAGGGTTTCCTTAGCTTAGTGGTGCTTCGGGTTTGTTCACCTTCAAATTGGGAAGATGTTGGTCATTATTTTTTAAAGTATTTTTTCTTCTCCATTCTCTCTCTACTATTCTTCAGGGACTTCAATTATATATATTACATCACTTCAAATTGTCCCACAGATCAGCGATTCTTTATACATTTTTATTTCAGTCTTTCTCTTTTTTTTCAGTTGAAACATACAACTTTTTTGATGATACACAAATGAAACTTTTGGTGGATAAATTGAAGTCAAAACAAATAACACAAGAGTAAATCATTTATAATAGACAGGTTCACTGTCAATTCACAGAGGAACCAGTAAAAAATATTTCAATCCAAGCAGCATGATTAAAATCACAAATGTGTTTTCAGCACAAGAGGACTATTTGATATTCATAAGATGGTTCAGCTTGAAGCAGGTGACTGTCACAGATAACATCACTCTGGGTGATACATTATTCAAAACTAGCAGCTGAAAGGATCCCTTTATTATATGAGTAAGTGAAAAAGCAGTAACTTTCAATTTTCAATGCCTCCAGCTGCAAAACCAAGAAATTTCTTGAAATCTTTTGAGAGCACGTAACCAGTCAGAATTTGTTCACTAGTTTTATAACTTTCACTTTCACCAAGAGGTCATGGTGATTTGCTAAGGCTCTAATTTTCTTAACACACACTCCAATGTAATGCATATGCTTAAAAAGGGAACCTTTGTTGACTTCTCTATAGTTGAACACTTCTGCTCTGAGATTGTGATAGATGATCTCAAATATAGTAAGGGCATCAATAAAAATTTCTGATTCCACATAAGAATTGTAGAGAGAATTAAATATGAGACACTTGGGTACTGAGAAGTTTTTTCTTTTTTTTAAGCGTATCTGATTTTCAGCAAAATTCAAAATTATTTTCAAAATCTCAACCTTGATTCTTAGCCACCAAAGCCATAAAGCGTGCACCCCTGCCGCTTAAGCATATAGACTATGCCCATGGCTGTTACATCTTCTACTGGGCATGCTTGGTGTGACATCATCCTGGATCACATTCTCCAGAAACACCTTCAACCCCTGCCCGCCCCAGATCTCCTCATAGATGAGGCCAGAAATGCTCTTGACACCACCACACCAAGCAAGATGCCAGATAGGAGGCTTGCAGATAGATGCCTTGCAGGCTGTCATGTGTAGGACCTTGTAGTGACACTTAGTTCCTTCCTTACCCAGTCCTTTTCCACCTTTGCCTCAGCCAGACATGACAAAACAGATGCTTTTTCTTTTGTGGTTAAGTTTGCAAAAATTTTATGACCTGTGTTCAAATTTCACTGATCTTTTTTTTTCTGTGGTGCCTAATATGATGTTAAGGGTACACAGTGAATGTTTCATTTCATGTATCATATTTTCCATGTCTTCACCTATTCCTTCTTTCTTTCCTTGTAAATTCCTAACTATATTTATAGTGGTTGTTTTAAAGTCATAAGTCTGCTGATTTCTCTGTCTAGGTCATCTCGTGGGTCTCCTATTGATGATTCCTTTCTCTTATGTATCACTTTTTTTTTTTTTTTTTTACATGTTCTCATGTCTCAATATTTTACTGTAAGGCAAAAATTGTGTATAAATGATAGTGGATACTGCTGAATAATATTTTGTGTTTTGTTTTCACAGAACTTTCAAATCCTTCCTTCCATTCAGGTTTATGGGATGATGGCTTGTTTGTCCAGTGCCAACTAAGATGTGAAGACTGGAATTGGGCTACAGTATTAACTAAGTTAAGTTTTCCTGTGCTTTTAAACGGAGTAAAATAAATCTTACTTTTTTTTTTTTAAAGCCCAACCTCAGCTTCCTGCATTGTTGCCACTAAGTGGTTCATCCCTTTGATATGGTCAGAATTCAACTGGAAGGAGATTAGTTGCCACATCAGTTGGCTTAGATGACCTTTGGATTCAACTACAACTAGACTTTAGAATCAGAACACTCAAGACTGCACAAACTTTCTCTAGTTTCCAGCCTCATCTCCACTGATACTTCAGGATACCCCTTTGTCACTTTTGCAGCAAATTCTTAGAGTGGAGAGGGAATTGTTGCACTAGATAATTTACATTTGCTTTGGAGCTCTTCCAAATTCCAATTCGTCTTGCCAGCCCACACTATTATTAAGTATTCAATGGATTTTTTTACATTATTTGAAAATTTCCTCTATAGCTAGGCCACTCCTCTACTCACCTATGCCCAGAGTAGACATTGGCCCCTATATAAAAAAATGTCCACAGCTCTTTACTCATATGTAAAGGGCTTGCTGTACTCTGCTGTTTAGTTTATTATGCTCATTTGTATCTACTTCTCGATGGCTTTGGGGATAAGTGTGAGGTTTTTGTTTGTTTGGTCTGTTTTTTTTTTTTTCTTGTTACTCTGGAAGCAGTAGTTTCCACCTTTTATTCTATTGTTATTAGGTGGGATGTTCTATAAATGTCTACTAGGTCTAGATGGTTTGTACTGCTGTTCAAGTCATCTTCTCCTTTTGTAAAAAATTTTCTGCCTAGTTGTCCTATCCATTATTGAAAGTGGGGCACTGAGGTTTCCATATATCATTGTTGAATGATCTGTCTCACCCTTCAATCTGATTTTCTTCTTTTAACTCATGTTATATGCCACCTACTGCCTCCATTGTGTCTGATTAGTCAGGTATTAATCTTATTGGGGTTCTTTGGTAAGTAATCAGTTATTTTTTTCTTGTCACTTTCAAATGGTTCTCTTTATCTTCAGATCTCAGTATTTGTGGTTTTCTTCAGTAAATACATACATTAATTATCTTTTATTTTAAGTTCTGCTGTGGGGGAAAATAAAGGATTAACTTACTCTTTTATTTTCACCTATAGCATAATTGGCAAATAAAAATTATACATGTTTGAAGTATACAATTTGATGTTTGTACACATAAAAACGTATTGTGAAATGATTACCTCCAGTTTGCATTGAGGATGGATGCCTCCAGTTTTGTTCTTGCTCAAGATTGCTTTGACTGTTCAGGGTGTTTTTTGGTTTCATGTGAATATTAGGATTTTTTTTCTGTTTCTTTAAAAAATGCTGTAAAACTTTGATAGCATTGAATCTGTAGATGGTTTTAGATAGTATAGACATTTTAACATTATTATTTCTTCCAGTTCATGAATATCTTTTCATTTATTTGTGTCTTCACAAATTTCTTTCATCAATGTTTTACTCAGTGGTTTACATCAATGTTTATAGTGTTTAATGTACCAATCTTTCACATCCTTGGTTAAATTCATTCCTAAGTATTTTATTTTGATCTATTGTAAATGGGGATTGTTTTCTGAATTTCTTTTTTGGATAGTTTGTTTCTCTGCAGAAATAATACTTATTTTTGTATATTTAATTTGCATTCTACAACTTCGCTAAATTCATTTATTAATTCTGTTTTTTGGTGGAGTTTTTAGGGTTTTCTACATATAACATCATGTCATCTGCAAAGAGACAATTTCAGTTCTTCCTTTTCAATTTGGATGCCTTTTCTTTTTCTTGCGTGATTGCTCTGGCTGGGATCTCCAGTACTGTGTTAAATAGAAGTAGCAAGAATGAGCATCTTTGTCTTATTTTTTATTTTAGAGGAGAAGTTTTCACCAGTGAATATGATATTAACAATGGGCTTGTCTTATGTGGCCTTTATTGTGTTGAGGTATAGTCCTTCTATACCTAATTTATTGAGAATTTTTATTATTAAAGGGTATTGAATTTTGTCAAAGGCTTTTTTTCTGCATCTATTGAGATGATCATATGATCTTTGCCTTTCATTCTGTTAATATGGTGTATCACGTTTATTGATTTGCCTATGTCGAACCATCCTTGCATTCCAGGGATAAAACACACTTGATCATGGTGTATAATCTTTTTAATGTGCTGTTGGATTCAATTCGCTAGTATTTTGTTGAGGATTTTTGCATTTATGTTCATTAGGGATGTTGGCCTGCAGTTTTCTCTTCTGTTTGTGTCCTTGTATGACTTTGGTATCAGGGTAATACTGGCCTTGTTTCCATTTTTGAGAAGAGTTTTAAAAGGATTGGTTAATTTTTCTTTAAATGTTTGGTAAAATTCAGTCATGAAGCCATCAGTTCCTAGGCTTTTTTTTTTTTTTTTTTTTTTTTTTGATGTGAGACATTTCATTAGTTATTCAGTATCTTTATTCATCATTTGTCTTTTCAGATGTTTTCTTCATGATTCGTGGTTGATAGGTTATATAGTCATAGTAGTTTATTTTTTTCTAGGTCATCTAAGTAGTTGACATTTAATTGTTTATAGTCATCTCTTATGATTCTTTGTTTGTCTGTGGTATCAATTATAATGTCTTCTCTTTTATTTATAACTTTGAATTTTTCTTTTTTCTTGGTTAATTTAGCTAAAGTTTATCAATTTTGTATATTGTTTTTAAAAAACTATTTCTTTGATTTTTTTGTCATTTTCTAGTGTCTATTTCATTTATTTCTCTTTTGAGTTTTATTATTTCTTTCCTTCTGCTAACTGTGGGCTTAGTTTGCTCTTCTTTTTCTAGTTCTTTGCACTGTAAAGTTAGATTATTTGACGTGTTTTTAATTCATGTAGGTGCTATCACTATAAACTCTCTTCTTAAAACCGCTTTTGTTACATCCCCTACATTTTAGTATGTTGTATTTTCATTTTAATTTGTTTCAAGATTTAAAAAATTTCCTTTTTGATGTATTATTTGACCCATTGTTCAGGAGTGTGTTATTTAATTTCCGCATATTTGTAGAATTTCATTTTTCTTTTATTATTGGTTTCTAGCTTCACATCATTGTGATTGGAAAAGATGCTTGATATGATTTCAGTCTTCCTAAATTTGTGAAGACTTGTTTTGTGGCCTACAATATGATCTATCCTGGAGTATGTTCCTTGTGAGCTTGAAAAGAATATGTATTCTGCTGCCATTGAATAGATATTCTGTATATGTCTATCATGCCCATTTGGTTTATACTTGTTATTCAAGTATACTGTTTCATTATTGGTTTTTTGTCTGGTCGATCTATCTGTTGTTGAAAGTGGGATATTGAAGTACCCTACTATTATTGTATTGCTATCTATTTCTCCCTGTAATTCTGTTTATATTTGTTTTATATATTTAGGTGTTCCAATGTTGGGTGCAAATATATTTATAATTATTATATCCTTTTGATGAATGTTTCTGTTTATCATTATGTAGTGACTTTGTCTCGCATGACAATTTTTGACTTAAAATCTATCTTCTCTGTTAATAGGTATAGCCACCACTGCCGCTCTTATTTGGTTACCACTTTACATGGAATATGTTTTTCCATTCCTTTACTTTCAATCTGTATGTATCCTTAAAGCTAAAATGAGTACCTTGTAGGCAACATATTGTTGGGTCTCTTTTGCTTTCGTTTTTAAATCCAGGAAGCCATTATATTTTTTACTGAAGTCCATTTATATTTAAAGTAATCATTGATAGATAAGGACTTACTATTGCTATTTTGTTATTTGCTATTTTGTAGTTCCTTCATTCCTTTATTTCTCTCTTACTATCTTCCTTAATAATTTGATAATTTTTTGTGGTGGCACAGGATATCATTTAATTACTTTGTCTTTGTCTTTTGTGTATCTACTGCAGGTATTTTCCCTGTGATTCCTTTGAGGCTTATATAAAGTATTTTATAGTTGTATCAGTGTATTTTAATCTGATAATGACTTAAGTTCAACCACATTCAAGAACTCCACACTTTAAAATTTCCTTCCCCCCATTTTATGTTACTGATGTCACAATTTACATCTTTTATATATTGTGTATTCATTATGTATTCATTAATATTTTATTGAAACTATAGTTATTTGTAATACTTTTGTTTCTAAATGTATATACTAGAGTTAAAAATGACTTACATACCACCATTACAGTATTAGAGTATTCTGAATTTGACTATATTCTTACTTTTACAGTGAGTTTTATACTTTCATATGTTCTCACATTGTAATTTTAGCATCCTTTCATCTCAACTTGAAAAGCTACATTTAGTATTTTTTACACTGCAGGTCTAGGTTGATGAACAACCCCAGCTTTTGTTTGTCTGGCAAAGTCTTAATCTCTCCTTCATTTGTAAAGGACAACTTTGCTGGGTGTAGTCTTTTTGGTTGAAGGGTTTTTTCCCCCCTGCTTTAGCACTTTGAATATATTATCCCACTCTCTCTTGACCTGCAAGGCTTCTGTTGAGAAGTCTGCTGTTAATCTTATGGTGGCTCCTTTGTATGTGATGAGTTGTTTTTCTCTTGCTTTCCACGTTTTCTTTGTTTTTCACTTGGCAATTTGACTACAGTTTGTCTTGGTGAAGATCTCTGTATATTTAATCTATTTGAGGTTCTTTGAGCTTCTCGGATCTTGATGTTCATATACCTCTCCAGATTTGGGAGTTTTCTGTCATTATTTCTTTAAAGGTTTTTTATTTTAAATTATTATGTATACACACTAGTTGTACATATTTATGGGGTACGTGTGATATTTTGATACGAGCATACAATGTAGAATGATTAAGTCAGAATAATTAGGGTATCCATTACCTCAAGCATTTATCGTTTCTTTAAGGAACATTCCAATTCTACTCTTTTAGTTATTTTGAAACATACAGTAAATTATTGTTAACTATTGTCACCCTACTGTGCTATCAAACACTAGATCTTATTCCTTCTATTTAACTGTATTTTTATACCCATAAAATGATTTATAAACCATTCCCTGCTTATCCCCATCTTTCCCACTACCCTTCCCAACGTCCATTGGATACCCTAATTATTCTGATTGTAGAGCTCCATTTCTTTAGGGTCATTACTGATGCTTAATTTTGTCCCTTTGGTGGTGGTGTGTTTCCCTGATTATTTGTGATTCTTGTGGCCTGAGTTAGTGTTTGCACATTTGAAGAAGTAGGCATCTCTTTCAGTCTTTACAGACTGGCTTCAGCAGGTAAAGCACTTTAACATTCAGCCCACTGAGAGATTCTGGGCAGGTCATATAGTGGGGTCTGTATGTGGGCTTGCTGCTGGAGCCCTTAGGAGAGCTTTCATGATGCCTGGGCCAGTGGGTGGGTGAGCCTGGTACCTCAGTCCACTGAGGCACACCTAAGTATTAGATCTGCATGGGCAGGCCTGGTGCCTGAGTTTGCAGGAGGAGGTCTGGAGCCAGGGTCTATGTGTACAGGCCTGGATCCTGGGTCTGCAAGGGCAGGCCTGTTGCCTATGTGGAGGCTGGCTTGAGACCTGGTTCCACTGGGGCCCAGCCTGGCATTGAGGTAGGCCTTGAGCCTGAGACTGTGGGTGTCAGCAGGTACAGAGCGGGTCTGAAGCCTGGGTCCAGTGAGGTTGATCTGGAGTGTGGGGTCATGGGGGTTGGTCTGGCACTAGGGAAAGTGCTCACTTGTAGTGCAGGGTCCTGGGCTCCAGCCTAGCAGGAGGGTAGGCCTGGAGCTGGGGCCATAGGGACTGGTCTGCCACCAGGGGTCACTGGGATGGTCCTGGTGCTAGGGTCTACAGCAAATATGGGTGCTCATTTCACTGTTTTTCCTCCACATAGAGGGTATCTCTTTCTGTACTACATGGCCTGTGCTTGGGGAAGGGTGTCATGGGTAATGTAAAACTGTCCTGCCCTGTTCAGTGTATCTTTTAGATCTGTGCTCCACCCAGGTACTCTAATCCCTCATCTGAATTCCTGACTGTTGTGAAGTTATTTTTATGCATGGATAGTTATTACAAATTGATGTTTCTGTGAGGAAACAAGTGCTGGAACCCCTGTCCCTCCATCTTGTTACTGTCAATCTAGGTCTCCAACATTTGTGTTTATTTTAGTTAAAGTTTACTGAGCTTCTTGGATGTATTCATTAATGTTTTTCACCAAACTTGGGACGTTTTCAGCCATTATTTCTCCTTTCTCTCTCTCCTCTCCTTCTCATTATGCATATGTTGATGTGATTAATGATGTCTCACATTTCTGTGAGGCTCTGTTTATTTTTCTTCATTCTTTTTTCTCTCTGTTCTTCAGTCTACATAATCTCTATAAATATAACTACAAAATTGTTGACTCTTTCTTTTGCCTGCTGAGAGCTAATGTGTCCTCACACTCCAGAGAGAGAGCAAGCAAGCTCTTTAGTGTCTCTTCTCATAAGGGCGCTAATTCTATCATGAAAGGTCCACCCTCATGACCTCATCTAAACCTAATTACTTCTCAAAGGTTCCATCTGTAAATACCATCACACTGGGGGTTAAGGCTTCAACATATGAATCTTGGGGGGACATAGACATTCAATATATAATAGCAGGTTTCAGTGGATTTCAGAAGCCCCTGAGGCAGAAAAGCAAAAGCACCTGATGATTTGTCCACTTGACCTGTGTCTTACGTTGGACTGAAATGTAGGTCTCCTAATTTTAGTGTAGTTTTGTATATTTCTCCCTGTATATCCTTAACTTTCTGATAAAGGTATTTGCAGCGTTATTTGTGTCATATATATTCATAACTGATATGTGATCCTTGTGAATTATGGCTCTTGGCATTATCAAATATTTTGTTGTCTCACTTTTTGTTCAAATTCAGCATTTTCTGGTATCGTTAGCACAATCTCTGTTTTCTTACTATTTTGTTGTCTGCCCTATACTTTTACACCTCTTGACTTTTACTGGCCATTCTGACTCACTTTGATTTAGGTTTATATCCTAACTGCAGCATAGAGTTGGGTTTTGCTTTGTGGGACAACCTGCAGGTCTTTTCCTTTTAATACGTGAGTTTCTATTTACATGTATTGAAATGAGTGACATGTTTGGTTCAATAGCTATTTTAATGTTGTATTAACTGTGTTTTGTTGTACTTCATATGTCTCTTTCTCTATGTAGTCTGTTTTCATTACTCTTTAAACATTTTGTTTTGATGTTTAGAAACATTTGAACATGTATTCTTGCAGTTACCTTCCAGTCCTCACATGTCATTCTCCCTGTGTGCATGTCTGTGTCCAAGTTTCCCCAAAGGACATTAGTCGTATTGGATTAGGGACCACTCTAGCCCAGTATGGTCTCATGTTAACTAACTATATCTGCATGACCTTATTTCCAAGTAAGGTCACATCCTGAGATGCTGGGGGTTGGGACTTCAGCATATGAATGTTGGGGGGACACCATTCAACACATAACTACCTCCATCTTTGTATCCATTGTGGTTGCCTCAAACCCTGTCTTTTGATTCTTTAAGCTTCTAAGTCTGCCAGTCTCTACCCAAGATTTAGTAAACTCTTCAAGGAGAACTGGGCTGACTGTCCTCAGGCTAAAAACCATTAACATGGAAAGTTTACACAGTGCTATTCTTATCTTCTGCCAAGTGCCAATCCTCTCTCCCTTTCTGCTTCCTTTTCCTTGTTCTCCAGGGCCATCAAGTAGTTCCTTTTTATATTTGGAGTGGAATTATGGTGGTTATTTGCAAGAGAATTGGCCCAAAGCAGTTCTTCCACTATTACTGCAAGACTCTTATTTTGTTTCTTCCTGGGGTTTTGTTTGTTTGCTTTTTTTTTTCTTTTGTCTGTTCCTGTTCTGAGTTTTTGAATATATGATTCTAGGTGTTTCTTTCAGATCTGCAAATGGTAAAAAATGTTACATTCAGGTTGGTAATGTGCATCTGTTTCTTTCTGCTTCATTTTGTGAAAGGGAATTTTTGTCATTTGAAGTGTTTGATTTTTATTTTACATTCCCTTTGTACAGAGACTTCATTTGGATGTTCTCTGCCCTTTGCCATTCGTCTGGAAATGTCCCATCTTTTTCTGGCACCAGCAATATCAGGCAAGGGTAAAGATTTTAGTTGGCTGACTATATTTCACAGTTCAAGGGCACCCTCTGCTGTTGACCGAAGAGAACTGCAGTTTCATTAATGTTACAGTTTTGGTGGGGTAGTTTTACTTTTTAATTTTGTTCTAGTGGCACTTTTAATTTTCCAAAATATATTTATCCTTCTCAGATGTGAATCATGTTTTTTGTTTCTTGATCTCTGCGGTTTTTTCAAGTGCATGTATTCATTTTGTGAAAATTCAGTGAGCTGTACACTTTGTATGTGCATATGATATTTCAATAAAAAGCTATAAAAAAACTTAAGTTAATAATTATCTAACACCTAATGAATGAAACACAGAATTATATTTGACAAAATAGAATTCTACTCTCCAACTTTGTTATGCCCTGCCTGTTATTTTTGTCCATTTGTTACTCTAAAAGTTATATTTTGTACACGTGCCTAACAGGTATGTTTTGTAAGTACACTTAAAGGTATCTTAAAATTACTTGTTTTTGAATCATTTGATACTTACCACCAATATTTTCAAAGTGTTTTTATCATTCATGAATTCTTTATGTTGATTCTTCTTACAGGTAGCTGAAGTACAGCATCATAATTTTTACTGGAAAATAGCCACAACGAAGGAACACCATAATTTCACCATGAAAACCAGCACAACCTTACGCAGATGACAAACATTTCCCCTCCAAACTTGTTAGAACTATATTTGGGCTGACCAAATTAACCAGAATTAATTCTATTCATGAGGGAGCAGGAAGTAACTTGATAAAATGCTCTGAGTTTATATATCATTATCAAATAAATAGTATAATTTTAAAGGAAAAAAACTTGTTAGGCAATGTTCTGTTATTTTCTGACATCACATATTGGGACAGAATGTAAGGCCAACCTGGTTTTTACAAATTCCATGGTCTAATTTTGTTGTTGTTGTTAGTGTATAAAAATAGCATTGACTTAAAATTTTTAAATTTATTTAATTAATTAATGTATTTATTTTGAGACAGAGTCTCACTCTGTTGCCCAGGCTGGAGTACAGTGGCACAATCTCGGCTGACTGCAATCTCTGCTTCTTGGATTCAAGTGATTATCCTGCCTCAGTCCCCGGAGTAGCTGGGTCACAACGCCTGGCTAATGTTTGTATTTTTAGTAGAGAGGGGATTTCACCATTTTGGCCAGGCTGGTGTCAAACTCCTGACCACAGGTGATCCGCTGCCTTGGCCTCCCAAATGCTGGGATTACAGGCGTGAGCCACTGTACTCAGCTGAGTTTTTTGTTTTTTTGTTTTTTTTTAAATGAATGTATTCTGATTTTTTTTTTCTTTTTCTTTTTTTTTTTTTTGAGACAGAGTCTGCACTCACTCAGCCTGGAGTGCAGTGACGCCATCTCAGCTCACTGCAAGCTCCGCCTCCCGGGTTCACATCATTCTCCTGCCTCAGCCTCCTGAGTAGCTGGGACTACAGGTGCCTGCCACCGCGCCCGGCTAATTTTTTGCATTTTTAGTGGAGATGGGGTTTCACCTTGTTAACCAGGATGGTCTCAATCTCCTGACCTTGTGATCTGCCCACCTCGGCCTCCCAAAGTGCTGGGATTACAGGCGTGAGCCACCGCGCCCGGCTCCTGGTTTTTTTTTTACTCTTCTCTTGACATACTTCTCACACACCGCATTGTGTTGCATAAGAAGAATTACATGGTTTTGAATTACAGATAAAGATGGACAGTGTCTGTGTGGTAAATACGTGGTAGTTTCTGGGTGACTTTTTATGTGCTTCGTATGAAAAATGATCGTACGTAAAACTATCTCTTTTGGAAGGAACATAATCTGGACCATTCAGATACACTGAAATTCAGCTGTTTTCTACATCATCTGTGTGGGTGTAGCTAAAATATGAGGTTTTAAGCTTAAAAACAACTTCTGCATGTTATTTGGAAATATTTTTTACTTAATTTCTCAACCACCCCAAAACTTAATGGGCAAATTTAAAATATGCATTTAATGCCTTAGTATTTTAGAGTGTAGCCTTCAAC
The DNA here is from genome assembly GCF_000951045.1 of Mandrillus leucophaeus. Lineage (NCBI taxonomy): Eukaryota > Metazoa > Chordata > Mammalia > Primates > Cercopithecidae > Mandrillus > Mandrillus leucophaeus. Next base: position 4,063,407 of record NW_012105364.1, on the reverse strand, counting down.
AAAGTCCTTTGAGCCTCACTGTAAAAAATATTATTGACTTTTTAATATAAATCTTGTGTCCCATGTCCTTGCTAATTCATTACTTCTAATAGTCCATCTGGCGATTCTTTTTAATTTTCTGCTTATACAATTGTATCATTTTTGAATTATGAAACATATTTCCTAAATTCCATCTGCTGTTTCTATTGGGCCTCTGTTCCCTTGCTTTGCTGTGAAATAGCAAGTGCCTTGAAGGAAGAAGGCAGTAAACATGAGGTTGGCCTCATTAGTCTCAGGTATCACAGTTCCTCAAATCCTGTCCTAGTTACACGTTCTCCAAATAATTTAAAACAGCTTTTTAATGTATATGGCATATCTTTTACAGTTGTTTTCTGTAGGAGATTTATAATCTGTATATAAACTATTCCATTATGGCTGGACCAAAATGCAGCCTGACTTTTTCCTTTGTTTGTTAACTTTATTTTCTGTTTACATGCTGATAGAATTTATTCTTTGCTCTTAACATTTAATATTAACCAAGAAATATATAGGACCTTCCATTATTTGCTTCATGGGAATCCTTTCAATATGCAGTTTCAGGTCTTTATTCAGTTTTTATTTAATATTCATCAAATATTATTCCATTTATGTTGTTCATAACTCAGTAAAAATAGCCACAATTAAAGAGCAATTCTTTGTAGTTTCATCGGTAAGACCAACATCTGCCTGCATTTACCCTCCTTGGTTGAAGGATCTGTCCTCTGGATCAGACCCAGTTCTTCCCTTGTGAATTAACCTATTAATCTCCTTTGTCTTCAGTTCACTCCTGCCTACTCAGCAGCATCAGCAGATAAACACACTCCAGTACCTCCCATCTTAGGAGAAGAGAAATCTGCCCTTCCCACGGGACTCCGCCCAGGCTCTGTCTCACTCTTGGTTCCCTATCAGAGTGAAACTTACGGAAATTCTCTCGCTTTCTTTCTTCATTCTCTTCCATTCTCTCTTCAGCTTCCTTAATCTGGCTTTCCCCTCCCTAACTCCATTAAAGCTTTTCTTGTCAAAGCTACCTACCGATAGCCTCCATGTTAAAATACTGTCAATACTCATGTCTCACTTGACCTCTCAAAAGCACGCAGAATACGTTTTTCCTTTGGCTCTGGTGACCACAGGTTTGTCAGTATTTTTCACCTATTTCCACATCTTTTTTTTTTTTTTTTTTCTCTATTTAAATTCCCTCTCTAGACCGGGAGTGGTGGCTCATGTCTGTAGTCCCAACACTTTGGGAGGCCGAGGTGGGCGGATTGCCTGAGGTCAGGATTTCAAGACCAGCCTGGCCAACATGGCGAAACCCTGTCTCTACTAAAAATACAAAAATTAGCCGGGCGTGGTGGCGGGTGCCTGTAATCACAGCTACTTGGGAGGCTGAGGCAGGAGAATCGTTTGAACCTGGGAGCCATCAGTTGCAGTGAGCCAAGATCGCGCCATTGCACTCCAGCCTGGGTGACAGAGTGAAACTCCATCTCAAGATAGTTAGTTAGATAGATAGATAGATAGATAGATAGATAGATAGATAGATAGATAGATAGATAGATTCCCTCTCTAGATTATCTAATCTAGTCTCTTGACTTAAATATCACTTACATGCTAGTGACTCCCAAAGGTAGCCATTTTCATTTCTGGACATTCCCTTGAGAGATGGGGTTATCTGTCTAGTAGTTCATTTAACATACGCACATGGATGTCTAATGGATATGAAAGCTAAGACAGTAAAAATTAACTTCATTCTTTTCCCCTGACATGGTGACTGGCATGTGTTTTGTCACCTGTTCTCATTTGCCCCCATTTCAGTAAACAACCCCATCAAATAACTGTTCAACTGAAAAACTTAAGGGTTGGCTGGGTGCAGTGGCTCATGCCTATAATCCCAGCAGTTTGGGCAGATCATGAGGTCAGGAGATCGAGACCATCCTGGCTAACACAGTGAAACCCCATGTCTACTAAAAATACAAACAATTAGCTGGGTGTGGTGGCGGGCGCCTATAGTCCCAGCTACTCGGGAAGCTGAGGCAGGAGAATCGCTTGAACCCAGGAGGCGGAGGTTGCAGTGAGCTGAGATCATGCGACTGCACTCTAGCCTGGGCAACAGAGTGAGACTTCGTCTAAAAAAAAAAGAAAAAAGAAAAACATAAGAGTCATCTGTGATCCCTCAATTGCCTTCTGCCAGATGCACGTGCAAAACACATTCCCCAAATTTTACTACTTTTTTGCCTGCTACCACTGAAGTTCAAGGCACCATCATTTCTCACCAGTACCTGCTTTCTAAGTGGGCTCCATGGTTCCATGCTTGGCCTCCCCAACACATCCTCCACATGGCACAAGAATTACCCCCCTTTAAAACGTGGTTTGTATCACATCATCCTCCGAACTGAACCCACCAGTGGCTGCCTAGGAGTAAACACCAAATTCTTGACCACAGTCTACAGTGTGTACATGCTGTGGTCCCTGCCAACCTTTCTGATCTCATTTTTTATTGTTCTCATGGCTTTTCTTACCACTCTTTTCACTGGCACTCTTTTTGTTCCTCAAAACTCATTCCCACTGCAAGGTCTTAGTATTCAGCAGTTTCTTCTGTTGGAAATGCTCCTTCTTCACCTCTTTCCAGGATTAACTCTTTTTTTCCAGTAACCAGGTCTCATCTTAAATGTTGCCTGCCTTCCCTGAACCCACCTCTTCCTGACGTTCTCTTTATCATCAGGAAAGGCAGGGTAACGCTGTGATAACAGATTGCAGTGGCTTAAAACAACAAAGATTTCCTTCTTGCTCACCGTACGTTGCAGGTTGCAGGTTGGCTGAGGACCCCAATCCATGCTGTCCTCACTATGGGCTGAGGGAGCCATAGTGCCAGTCACCATGTCAGGGGAAAAGAAGGCTCTGGAGGCGCTGCAAAGACAACCAAACGCTTGGCCTGGAAATGACCCTCCCCCTCCCCCTTCTTCCCTCCCTCCCTCC
>NW_012105364.1:4058647-4060163 GCF_000951045.1 Mandrillus leucophaeus | reverse complement strand
TTGCTCTGTTGCCCAGGCTGGAGTGCAGTGGCGTGATCTCGGCTCACTACAACCTCCTCCTGGGCTCAAGTGATTCTCCTGCCTCTGCCTCCTGTGTAACTGGGATTATAGGCACCCACCACCATGCCTGGCTAAATTTTGTATTTTTAATAGAGAGGGGGTTTCACCTTGTTGGCCAGGCTGGTCTCCAACTCTTAGCCTCAAATGATCCACCTGCCTTGGCCTCCCAAAGTGCTGGGATTATAGGCGTGAGCCACCGTGCCCGGCTAACACACATCACCTCTGATCATAAGTTATTGGCCAGACTGATTATATGGCCCTACCCAGCCACAAAGAGCCACGAGAAATAATCATATCGATGCCCAGAAGATAACCAGCTCTAATGGTTATCACACATTTTACGCTTAAAAACAAATTTTGTTTTTGAGAAAGGGTCTCGCTGTGTCACCCAGACTGGAGTGCAGTGGCGTGATCTTGGTTCACTGCAGCCTGGACCTCCTGGGTTCAAGCAATTCTCGTGTCTCAGCCTCCCAAGTAGTTGGGACTACAGGCGCATGCCACCACACCCAGCTCATTTTTTTATTTTCTGTAGAGACAGAGTTTTGCCATGGTGGCCAGGCTGGTCTTGAACTCCTGGGATCAAGTGATCCGCCCACCTTGGCTTCCCAAAGTGTTGGGATTCCAGGCATGAATCACTGCTCTGGGCCCTCCTTCACACTTCTTATATCATTCTGTTTATACAATGTTTTTCTACTTTGAGAGATAATAAATTCTATGTAACCATCATCCAGGTTAATAAATAAAATAATTCCAAGATCTTAGAAGCCTCTCCTTTATGTGCCCTTCCCTCTCTCAAGGAGCTCACCACCATCCTAACTTTGGGGTTAATGAGAGCACCGCTTTTAGTTACAGTTTTACCACCAAAGCATGTACTTTTGTTTAGTTTGAGCTATTTTGAACTTATATAAGTGACAGTATTTTAATTTGTTTCTTTCAGTAAATGCAGTGTTTATAAGGTTTATCTATATAGATGAATGTAGCTATTTTTTAATGTATCTATTTTGCCAGGCATGCACCTGTAATCTCAGCTACTCAGGAGGCTGAGGCAGGAGGATTGCTTGAGCCCAGGAGTTCAAGACCAGCCTAGGCAATATAGTGAGACCCACTCAGTCAAGTAATCAGTCAGTTATTTTTGATAAATAATACATGTATCAATTTTAATGTTAAGGTATATTTGTATTGTTTTCAGTTTTAGGTTTTTGGAAACAATGCTTCTGTGAATATTCTAGTACCTGTCTCATGGGAGTGAAGTTGCTGAATTGTAAGACGCATGCATGTTCGTCTCTGCTAGATCATGTGAAATTGTTTTCAGAAGTGATTTAAAATGCGCTCCCAACACTATGAGTTGTTGCTCCATATCTTTACCAATGCTTGGTATTGTTTTATTTATTTATTTATTTATTTATTTATTTATTTATTTATTTATTTGAGACGGAGTCTTGCTCTGTCACCCAGG
>NW_012105364.1:4024245-4058524 GCF_000951045.1 Mandrillus leucophaeus | reverse complement strand
GCCAGGATGGTCTCGATCTCCTGACTTTGTGATCTGCCCTCCTCGGTCTCCCAAAGTGCTGAGATTACAAGCGTGAGCCACCGCACCCGGCCTGTTGTACTTTTTAATTTTTGCAAATGTGGTGGGTGTACGATGGTCTCATTTTGTTTTTGCTTTGATAACTAATGAAGTTGACCACCTTTACATATGTTTTTTGTTTATTTCTTTAGTTAGGGTATTCAGTTTATTCTTACTGCCCCAGCAGAATTATTAAAATGGTCCCCGTTCATTCTCTAACACGTCTTGGTTTGGACAGTACATTGTATGGCACCCTAACCTTAGTGGGTCCCTCTACTAACGTGGAAATTTCCTTCTTGCTCATTAGTGTTTAGGATGATGTGGTCTGGCATCTCTGAGGAAAGAAAAAAAAAATGGGATAGATACAGAGGATTGAGTAAAAACCAGATGAGAGGGAAACCAAACTCATTAACTGGGATTACTCAGTCTGACTCAGGATGACCATTTCCAAAATAATGTGTGATGGAGCCTTCAAATGGGTACAAAGCAGATGGGTTTGAGCAACATAATGCAGCAGTAAAAGTGAAAGAATTTGTTTACCGATTTCTCAGAAATGACTCAAGGCACGATCATTGTTTGAAAGCTGGTCACAGTGTCTACTGCAACCAGTCACTCCCCTTTCAGTCTGTAACAAATCTCTTAAAAACTGACATGTGAAACCAATTGTATGTTTCTTACCTTGAGATCATTTTGTGAAGTTTCTTACTCTATTTTTAAAAATGTGTTTGTTAGATTTTATTTTCTAAGTAATACTGATTAAAAATATTTATGCATCTACTTTTAAGTTCACAGTTTAGCACTTTTATTTGTATGGCTTTAAAAGTTATAGCACGGGGTCTTTAAGGATTGGGGGAAAAGATTCCATTCAAAACAAAGCCTGATAATTATAGACATGTTTTTCTCTGTACTATATTTTAAATACATTAATTTTTAAATGATGCTTCTCTTTTTTTCATCTGGTGGTAAAATACTAGTGCAACTTTCATCAAAACAAAGTTTACCACAGATGTCAATGAATTTTCCCAATTGAAAATTGCCCTTCAGCTACCACTAAATAAAATTTCTCAACCTAACTTAAGTGAAAAGAACTGTTGGTTGTCATTATAAGGAAAAATATAAAGTATCATAGCATTGTCTACATTGCTCCTTACAATACAAACTTTGAAAGAACCAGAGATGCTTTATAGGAGTTTAGTCGGTTTTGAAAAGGCACATGGGGGTGTGTGTGTGTGTGTGTGTTTTAATAGTCTAGAAATTTCCCCACCACGACTCTTCCTGTTGCAGAGACGCTTTGGTGACTACCGGGCTAGACAAGAACATTTGTTCAGACTAAAGAAAGCCAGAAGCCAAAATTCAGCCATACAGTAACAATGTACTTTTCATCATGCAGCCTTGTATTTCCTATATATTCGATTTTCTACCATACATTAGAATACATAAACTTTTATTCTAATAATTTAAGTTTGATTTCACAATATGGAAAAAATTTGAGGAAGAACATGACCTGGAAAAGAGAATAGGGAGAACTTTTACCACAATGAAAATAGTTACATTCGTACCCCTCTACGTTATAAGAATATAACCCATTTAAGTTATGGAAAAGATCCCTTCAGTTATGGAAAAGATCCCTCTGCTGTGGCATTAAGTTGGGGGAGGGGAATTGATTTGTTCCAACCAAAACAGAAACAACAGGAAATAGCTTAACTTTGGTCCACTTGTCTGTTAGCTTAAGGACAGTCATACTACCTTCAAATCAGTTCAAATCAGTTCAGAAACCCAACAAGTATATTTAAAAGTATATTCATGTGTAATTTCATTCTACAACCGGCGTAACTGTTCTATCCTCATTCTCTGCCTTTTCAGCTTCAGGATCCACCGTTGGCTTGCTCTCTAATCCTCAGCATCTTCGTGATCTTCCCTGGCAGCCTCGTCAGCATCTGCTTGGCTAGGCTCTGTCTCCTCCTGGGTCATGATTTCTGGGGTCATGTGGACCCAGCCTGCTTCCGGAAGTTCACTTTGTACTTCCACTGGCATCTGATTTACCCATTCCACATGCAGCTCCTCTCCATGTACTCCAGTACCCTCTTCAGGCTGAATTCAGCCCACTGAATTCAACCCACTTGGGCCTGCTCTGGAAGCTCACTTGTGTGTGTCGGGCACCTGGCTGTCCTGGCGTGGATTTGGGTGGATGTGTTCCGCGGTCACTTGTGCTGAATCCACCTGGACCTGAAACAGTAGGAGCACATGCACCTTCCCAGCTTGTTCTGTAATATCATTGATGTCACAGGTTCAGCTTGTACACGTGTTTCTACTGAAAGAACTTCTTCCATTACTAGATACTCTGAAATATTGTATCACTGAGATGCCTCCTTAATTCATTTCCTTGCATAAACCACAAGTCACATAAAGTATAATGGTTGGGTTTATCTCTAGTATGTATTACCAAGTGATGTTTGAACTGGTCCCAGCTGTTAAACATGCTGTTGCAGACCTGGCATTCATAGAGCTTCTTTCTTTCTTTTTTTGCCCCTACTCGTTTGGCATGCAGTGAGGTGACATTTGAGGGGTTGTTTCTAGCAAATTGTTCTTGATAATTTGGATATTCAAAAGGTTTTTCACCTGTATGTTTTCGAAGATGTTCTTTAAAATGTCCAAAATGGTCAAACTGTTTCTCACAGTACTGACATACATGAATTTTCCCCCCAGTTCTTTGCTCCTTACTGCCTCCACGTTCTTCAAGGTGGGTCACAATTCAGGTGCTGTTTCCATGCGCTCTCCTGAAGATACCTTTTACTGCATATTTCACAGTTGAAACTCTCAGTGAAGTGTGATTTCACGTGTTCCCGTTTGCTTGTGGGGTCAGATGCACAGCTGACGTCTTCTTTAATCTGCCCTTTTCTGTCACCTTGGTGGTACTGAAACAGGAAAAGCTCCCTTATCCCCCTCACAGGGTGTGTGATGGGTGCGCGGCTAGCTTCTTCGGTACCTGCGGCGCAAACACCTAGCGGGGCAGGTTGTGGTCGTGGGCTCCAACCCCATGGCAGTGTCTCGGGGTAAATGTTTCCAGCTCCGGAAGCCCCAGTGGGCGTGTGTTACAGGTGCTCTTTTAATTTTGCTGTCTGTAGGCGGCTTGTGTCAATCAGCTCAATTAGACCCTCTGCCTTATCACAAGGGCAGAAGGCTTTCTGTAGCCCAGGGTTCTTGCCCTAGTGTACCGGAAAAATCGGATCACATGTGGGCTTGGAGTATGAGTGCAGATTTTATTGAATGGTGGAAGTAGCTCTCGGCCCATGGATGGGAAGCCAAAAGGGGCATAGAGTGGGAAGATGGTTTTTCCCTTAGAGTCAGGCCGCTCAGCGGTCAGACTGTTCTCCTACCGCCCCTGCCAAATTCCCCAGGGCGTCCACGTTCCACAGGTTGGGTTGATGGCCTGCCAGCTCTGCGGGTGCCTGTGCCTGTGCTCTTCCGCTCCCCTGCTCCGCTCCATGTCCAGCCGCCTGCGTGCACTTCTGCCGCTGTGTTCCTCTCCACATCTCATTGCTTGTGTCTGTGCCTGCTGGGGTCTGGGGGTTTTTATAGGCCCAGGATGGGGGTGTGGCGGTCCAGGGTGGTCCTGGAAAAGGCAACATAATGTCTGTTTATAATGGCCAGAAACAGAACGTAGTGGCATTGTAACCCCTATCAGAGATAATCATGAAAGAAAATGGAGTAGGAAAATACTCCCATGGGACAGGACTTGAAGCATTATGGCCAGTTGTCTTATTGTCTACTGTTTGTTGAAGGTGAGATCATCTGGCATAAGACTCCTTGCTGATTTATGAACAATAAGTGAGGAGAGGATTCATACTGATTTATAGGTAGAGCCTAATGGTTTGATCACATAACCAGGGACTGACAAGGCATCAGATTAGAGGACAGGTGACAATGAGATTTAGGAAACAGATTTTGAAAATTTCTTTTTTTTTTTTTTTTTTTGAGACGGAGTCTCACTCTGTCACCCAGGCTGGAGTGCAGTGGCGCGATCTCGGCTCACTGCAAGCTCCTCCTCCCGGGTTCACGCCATTCTCCTGCCTCAGCCTCTGGAGTAGCTGGGACTACAGGCGCCCGCCACCACGCCCGGCTAATTTTTTTTGTAATTTTAGTAGAGACGGGGTTTCACGGTGTTAGCCAGGATGGTCTCGATCTCCTGACCTCGTGATCCACCCACCTTGGCCTCCCAAAGTGCTGGGATTACAGGTGTGAGCCACCACACCTGGCCTAAATTTTGTATTTTTTAGTAGAGACGGGGTTTCACCATGTTGGCCAGGCCAGTCCTGAACTCCTGACCTCAGGTGATCTGCCCGCCTTGGCCTCCCGAAGTGCTGGGATAACAGGCGTGGGCCTCTGCACCCGGCCTGAAGTTTTCTTTGTTCCTGACTTCAAGGACTTTGATGGCTTCTAGCATTTGTAGACGTTCTGCTGCTTTCCATACATCACTGGCTGCTGCTCCTCGTTGTATCATTAATTTTGCTATACATGTGAACTCAATTAAATGGCAAAAGGCTGTTTTACTAACACCTTCCATCTCCACCAAAGGTTCTTGGGTAAACTCCAGAAAGAATTTGTAGAAGGCGGCGGGGCCGGGTGGCTCATGCCTGTAATCCCTTTGGAAAGGATTACAGTAATCCCTGTAAACACTTTGGGAGGCCGAGGTGGGCAGAGCACCTGAGGTCAGGAGTTCGAGACCAGCCTTGCCAACTTGGCAAAACCCTGTCTCCACTAAAAATACAAAAATCAGTCGGGTGTGGTGGTGGGTGCCTGTAGTCTCAGCTACGTGGGAGGCTGAGGCAGGAGAATCACTGGAACCTGGGAGGCAGAGGTTGCAGTGAACCAGGATTGGGTCACTGCACTCCAGCCTGGGCGACAAAGTGTGACTCCATCTCAAAATAATAATAATAATAATAATAATAATAATAATAATAATAATTTGTGGAACTTACTGCAAGCAGCCAAAACAGCCTTGTGAGCCTTCAGATGGTGTCCGTCTACAATCAGGGTGATGTCAGTAAAGCAGTCCTGCCCTCGTGTTCATTCAGTTGGTCGAGGATCATGTTTTGACATTCACGGAACTCCTGTAGGCATTCCGTCATCTCTTCAGCCTCCATGGCTGTTGGCTTGCTCTGCCTTATGCTCTGGCCTCCTTCCTCTCTGTCCCTCAGAGCCTCTGGTTTTGTGCTTTCTCCTTCCAGGGCATAATATGCCCCACAGCTTTCCCTATCCCTAACCCATGGCTCTCCCTCCATTTCCCCCACAAAAGCCGAGTGCTCCCTCTGCTCGGGCCCCGCTGGTGCACGTGTGCTCAGTTGGACACACAGGCGGCTGTGGCCTCTTACTGTATTTTGAAGACTCGGCTGTAATTGTGCTATTAAACTTCTTCCATATCATACGCAAAAGCAGTGCTTCATTTCCCCCCAAAAGAAGAAATCAAGTAAGTAAAAACATGTTATAATTTATATAGAAGAGTACTTTGCATTTCTTAAAATGCTTTATAATGGTTCTAATCTTTTTCCTTAAAGAAACCCAGAGAAAGCCTTTCTTTCTCAGCTGTGTAGATGGAACAGGTGAGGGGAGGGGATACAGAGGGGTTGCCCAGAGCTGCTGAGTCCGTGGCTGAGCCAAATCTCCCAAGGCAAATATGACAAATGTTATTTTTTTCCTATTTATAAAGCTCCCTTACAGCTGGAGGGATTTTCTTCTAAATCTACTAAAAATTGAGGTACCTAAAAACAACAGTCCCACATTTGGAAACGGACCAAAGGTGGGAAGTTTTAGCTCTTGTTTCTCAGGTTATAACTGATGACCAGACTGGGGTCTCCTAAAGACCCTAAAAAAAAGAGGAGGTGTCTTCATTCTCACCGGCTCCACCCAACCTTTAGATTGCTAATAATTCAGATGTGGAGCATTCCGTAGCAAGAGGATCGTGCGCTCATTTATTCGTGGCACTCCTTCCCCAAACTATGCTGGGAGACACATCAATCAGTGTGTTTCAATCAGTGTGTTCCAAACACCTGATGCTGTGCTGTTCAATATGGCAGCCACCAGCCACAGGTGGCCCTTTAAATTCTAATTAAAATTAAGTAAAATGGAAAAGCCAGTTGCTCAGTGGCACTAGCAATGTTTTGAGTGCTCAGTAGTGACATATGCCTGGAGGCTATCATATTGGGTAGTACAGATATAAAATAGTTCCATCACTCCAGAAGGTTCTATTGGACAATACTGCCTCTTGGTTTGTTATGGTGAGTAAGACTTCCCAAATGGTTTTGGTGTCTTTTGTCATGCGGGCTGCTGGGCTGCCTCATATCCTTTTTTTTTTTTTTTTTTTTCCTGTTTTTAAGAGACAGGGTTTGGCTCTGTCACCCAGGCTGGAGTGCGGTGGTGCAGTCATAGCTCACTGCAGTCTTAAGTTCTGGAGCATAAGTGATCTTCTCACCTCATCCTCCCAAGTAGCTGGGACTACAGGTGGGTACCACCATGCCTAATTTTTAAAATTTTTTCGTAGAGATGGGGTCTCATTTTATTGCTAAGGCTGGTCTTGAACTCCTGGGCTCAAGTGGTTTTCCCGCTTCAGCTTCCCAAAGTGCTGGGATTACAGACGTGCACCACTGCGCCCGGCCCCACCGCATATCTCTCACTGTTTCAAAGCCCAGCCCCTTGTTGGCACCATCCCAGGCATGTGAGTCTTCCCCAGGGCCGCCCTGCCCTTTATTTTTCTCTAAATTCCCTCACTTTCATGGGAAGCCTCTTGAAAATTAGAAATTGGCAGGCATGTGTCGTTCTGTTAACTGTGTGAAGCTCTTGATCCTTCAGGTCCCACAGCTGTCTTCTGTCAGCGAGGCTCACACGTCTGTGTCCCTGGTCACAGGCGCGAGTGGGGCACATTCCTCATCCTCCGTGCCCCTGCATGCCCTGCCCTCCAGGAACTCCACGTGCATGGGCGTTCCCCAGCCTCGCCCATTGCTCTCTTCTGTTTGTCACATCTCTCTTTCTCCTCCTGGCCAAACCCTCTACATCTTCAGCTGACTGACTGCTGGATTAGAAGCTGTTTATGTACTTAGCAGAAAGAAAACTTGCCATTCCTGAAGGAAGAATGAGGCAGCAAATGTGCAGGGAGAACAAGATTAGGCAGGATCAAAAGGCAAAGGCAGGATGCTCACAACAGAGCTGAAAATTATAACCCTGATTGTTCATTCTCGTGGAATTCCCTGGCTGCCAGCACACTATGGGTGTAACCATAAGGCCTGGGGATGATCTCTCTGCCCTGTCCCCGGCTCTCATCTGGTAACATCCTCTCGCAGTGCTCGAGGTCATCGTTAAGACATGAGAGAGAACAGCACGCCAATGAATGAATTTGCGTGGATGCAAGTATTTGATCAGTTCTTCCATCCACAAATCTGGAAATAAGTAAATGTATTTTACATTTGAAAAGTATGAGAAATATGATTGGAAATATTTATTTCTCATACTTTTAAAATGTATTAAAATATTTAAAAATATTTTAAATAAAACAAGCAAGAGCACAGAATTAAGTAGATGAAGCATCAGTCCTTAGTCAGTCTGTTTCTCCAGAGAAACAGAATCAGACATACATAATTATATGTATATATATTTATACACACACATATGTATACATGTGTATATGGATACACCTATATGTATACATGCATGTATGCAGATAGGTATGTGTATAAATATATATATACACACATATGTGTGTGTATATAAATATATATATAGAGAGAGATTTATTTTAAGGAAGTGGCTCTTGATTGGGGGGTTGGTAGGTTGGGGCTGGCTAATGGGCTAGAAATTCTGGGAGGAGTTGATATCGTAGTCGAGTCTGAAGGCAGAATTCCATCTTCTTCAGGGACCTCAGTCATTTTTCTTAAGACCTTCAACCGACTGGATGAGACTCATCTACATTACCAAGGGAAATCTGTTCTACTGAAAGTCTACTGATTTAAATATTTAAATATTAATCACACCTAAAATATATCTTCGTAGCAACATCGAGACTGGTGTTTAACCAAACAACTGAGCATCAGAGCCTAGCTAAGTTGACACGTCAAATTAACCCTCACTGTCACCAAACATATAATTAACAGGATGGATGAGTGTATTGGTTTGCTTAGGCTGCCATAACAAAGTACCACAGGCTGGGTGGCTTCAAGCACAGAGATTCGGAGATGAAGGTGTGGCCAGGGCTGGCGTATTCTGAGGCTCTCTCCTTGGCTTGTAGACGGCCGTCTTCTCTGTGTGTTTTCAGTTGGTCTTCCCTCTGCGTGTCTGTGTCCTGATCTCTTTTTAGAGGACGCTGATCGTGTTAGATAAGGGCCCACCCTCATGACCTCACTTTAATTTACTTCCTACTTAAAGACTCCATCTCCAAGTACGCTCACATTCCGAGGTACTGAGGTTTAAAATGTCAATGTTTGAAATGCTGGTGGTGAGGGACACAATTTAGCTTATGACAGAGGGAAAACAGACAATTCCAAGGTGTCAGTGCGTATGCATTGTGCTGAGAAGTGCCGAGTTCAGTGCAATCACTTGCAAGTTATCTTGATCTGAAAGCTGAAGATCAGTTTGTGTTGATAAATGGATAACTTTCCCTGTGTGCCTTAAAACTGTCTTCACATTTAAAGAATGAGTATATATGCTCAACTATTAGGCTGAAAAAAAAGTTGTACTATTAAGTAGACAAACAATTTGCCACCTTGAAATGCAGGGATAGGTGTGACTCCACATGGTGTCCCTATAGATAGATATCAGCATCCTCCTTCTCCAAAAATAATAAAGCGAAGTTGCTGGATGGGGCTGTTGGCCACTCTCTTTGGTGTAGAGGTTCACTACCTGTTGTTTTTAAATGTATATTTATCATTATTATTTTTTGCCACAGGGTTTTGCTTTGTCACCCAGGCTGGAGTATAGTGGTGCGATCATGGCTCACTGCAGCCTCCAACTCCTGGGCTGAAGGGATCCTCCTACCTCAGCCTCTGAGTAGCTAGGGCTACAGGTACATGCCACCACACCCAGCCATCTTATTTTGGTGGAAGGGGGCTGAGGAGAGCACTTTTTGGAGGTGGGTGGGAACATTCTTTCTGGCTTTTAAAATTTTTTCTTTGGGGAGACAGGTTGCCTAACCTGGTCTCAAACTCCTGGCCTCATGCAGTCCTCCTTCCTCGGCCTCCAAAAGTGCTGGGATTATAGGCAAGAGCCACCACACCAGGCCTTGCTACCTGTTTGTTTATTTTAGATTCGGGGGTGCACGGGCAGGTTTGTTACAAGGGTATCTTGTGTGATGCTGAGGTTTTGGCTTCTGTAGATCCGGTCAACCAGACAGTGAACGTAGTACCCAACAGGAAGGTTTTTTAGCCCTTGCCCCGCTCCCTCCCTCCCTCCTTTTGGAGTCCCCAGTGTCTGTCGTTCCCATCTTTATGTCCGTGTGTACCCAGGGTTTAGCTCCCACTTATAAGTGAGAACGTGCTATATTGTGTTTTCTGTTTCTGTGTTAATTCGCTTAGCTACCTGTTTTTAATACTTAGACGGATTAGTCCTCTTATAGATGAATTGTAAGATTATTGATTTGTTTTCTGATTAGAAAAAGTAATACTCTGGCTCGTTGCAGAATTTTGAAAAATGTATAAAAGTATGAAGAAATAAAATATCAGAGCAATTTCACTATATATTTGAAAAATCACTTGATCCATTAGTATCTTCTAATCTCTTTTTCTAGGCATATGTATACTTTTTCAATAAAATTGAGATTACACTAAATATAGTGTAATATTCTGCTTTCACATATAACATTGCCCTGTTGATTATTTTTGAAAATATGTAAATGGTTGTATTTATCCATATCCACGAAGGTATCCATTCATTTCACACATTTTTTTAAGCACCTTCAGTGTGCTCTTCCTCCTGCTAAGTCCTGGGAATGCACTGATGAAACAGGCGGGGATCCTGCTTTCGCAGAGCTTTCCCCACTTTCTGGATGTATGTATTTATTTAACCATGTCTTTATTCTGCTCAGAGAGACTGACTTAGCCGAGAGGAAGGCATTTTTGTCCTTTCCCACTTCCTGCTGAATGCCTGGAATGGGAAATGATGGCTCGTACTTCTGCAGCCATCTTGGACCACAAAGTAACACTGAGGATGGAAGCCAAATACTGAATATAGGACATATAGGAATCTGGTCCCTGTACAAACCATGGAGAGAGTTCATGGGCCCCAGATTATCCACAGCAGGACTTCTGTGAAACAAAAACTTCTAACTTGTTTAAATCACTGTTGATATGGGTTTTTCTGTTAAATGCAGCAACTCATTTCCTAATTGATACAATGCTATTTGTACAGAAGCTTCAAATTTCTTTTTTTTTTTCCTGAGACTAAGTCTCTCTCTGTTGCCCAGGTTGGAGTGCAGTGGCATGATCTTGGCTCATTGCAACCTCCACCTCCTGGGTTCAAGTGATTCTCCTGCCTCAGCCTCCTAAGTAGCTGGGATTACAGGCACCCACCACCACACCCTAATTTTTGTATTTTTTTTTTCTAATTTTTGTATTTTTAGTAGAGACAGGGTTTCACCATGTTGGCCAGGTTGGTCTCGAACTCCTGACCTCAAGTGATCCACCCACCTTGACCTCCCAAAAGTGTTGGGATTACAGGCATGAGCCACCGCGCCTGGCCAGAAGCTCCAGATTTCTGCCATCAAATATATCACATTTTATCAACCCTGAGACACATCTTTTCTTACAATGCAGTCTGTCTGGAATCAGTATCATTTAATATGTCATAGTTAAATTACTTTTTTTATTGAGGTAAAATTTATATAACAAAATTCATCATTTTAGCCATTTAAAATCATACAATTCATGACTTCTGGTACATTCACAATATTGTGTAACTACCATCACTGCCTAATTCCAGAACAGGAAATTCTGTACCAGTTAAGTAGTCACTCCCCATCCCCTGTCCTCCCAGCCCCTGACAACCATTAATCTGCTTTTTGGCTGTCTCGATTTGCCTATTCTGGACATTTCATATAAATTAATTAATACAACATGTAGTCTTTTGTTACTGGCTTCTTTCACTTGGAATAAGGTTTTCGAAGTCCACCCACGTTGTAGCATCAGTCAGTCAGTCCTTCATTCCTTTAATGGCTGAATAATATTCTGTTGTACATTATTCAGCCCTAACGATGGTTGTATAATGCATTCGAACATTACACCACATTTCATTTATTCATTCAATTGATGCACATTCAGGTCGCTTTCACATTCTGGCTGTAAAGAATAATGCTGTTTGAATATTCATGTACAGACAGTCCCTGACATATGATGGCTTAACTTACGATTTTTCAACTTTATAGTGGTGCAAAAATGATGTGCATTCAGTAGAAACCATACTTCGAGGACCCATATGACCATTCTGCTTTTTACTTTCAGTACAATAGTCAATAAATTACATGAGATATTCAATACTTTATTATAAAATAGGCTTTGTCTTAGACCAGGGATGGCCAGTCTTTTGGCTTCCCTGGGCCACATGGGAAGAAGAAGAATTGTCTTGGGCCACATATAAATTACACTAGCACTAATGATAGCTGATGAGCTAAAAATAAATCACCAAAAAGTCTCATAATGTTTTAACAAAGTTGACAAGTTTGCGTTGCGCTGCATTCAAAGCTGTTCCTGGGCTTTAGCAGCCCACAGGCCATTGGACAAGCTTGTATTAGACGATTTTGCCCAACAGTAGGCTAATATAAGTGTTCTGCACATGTTTAAGTTACATTAGGTTACGCTATGATGTTTGGTAGGTTAGGTGTATTAAATGCATTTTCAACTTGTGATATTTTCAACTTAGAGTGGGTTTATCATCAGGATATAACCCCATCACAAGTCGAGGAGCACGTGTACAGAGTTTTTTTGACTATGCATGTTTCTCTTAAGTTACACTAAGGAGTGAAATTTCTGGGTCATATGGTTGCTTTATGTTTAACGTTTTGAGGACCTGTCAAAGTATTTTCCAGAGTGGCTGTACTATGTACATTTCCAGTAGTAATGTACCAGGGTTCCAATATTTACACATCCTCAACGCTTATGATGTTTTCATTCTTCCCAACCTAGTAGGTGTGAACCACATTTTCTTTATCCATTCCCCAGCACTTGATGGACATTTGGGTTGTTCCCACCTTTTTACTATTATAAACAACGCTGCAAATAATACCGTGAACAACTGTACAACACAGGTGTGTGTTCAGACATTTTGTTTGAACGTATGTTCTTCAGTCTTTTGGGTATATAACTAAGAATGGAATGGCTGGGTCATATGGTAATTCTGTGTTTATTTTTTGAGGAACTGCAAAACTGGTTTTTACAGTGGCTGCATCATTTTACATCTCTACCAGCAGTGGGATTCCTGCAGACTGTCATCAACAGGCAATGAAAAGTGATAAGCACATATTCTTTGACTCTCATTTCATTTTGCCTCTTTTATTTGGAAATTTAAATAATAGAAATCGACAAAGAGGAGAGTAAGCATTTTTATATTTACCACCCAGAAATGAACAACATTAATGCTTTGTTTGGGCTTCAGATATTTTTAATTAAATAGAACATAACAGATTAAAAAACCTAAGCCCCCTTTTCTCCATTACCCCACCTATTATGTGGCCCCCTCTCCAGCGATAATCATTATCACAACTTGGTATCTATCCTTCTAGACTATATCTTATTAGTATTACAAATATTACAAATACATTACATATCTGAACGTGTTCTTTAAACTTTAAGTATGTGCTATCATACTGTTTTCATCCTGCAACTTGCCTTTTTTCTAAAAAGAGCTTTATTGAGATATGTAACTGGCACACAATAAACTGCACATATTTAATGCATAGTCGGATGAGTTTGGACATATGCCTACATCCATGAAGCCATCACCACAGTCAAGTTAACAGACATAACTGTAAGCTCCAAAGTTTCCTTGTGTCCCTTTATTTTGGGATATGTGCATGGATGGCGAAAACATTTAACACAAACTGTCATATTTAATAAATTTTAAAGTGTATACTACAGCACTGTTGGCTGTGTATTAATACGATGCTAAATAGAGCTCTTCAGCTAATTCATTTTGCATCACTGAAACTTTATATCAGTTAAACAACTCTCCATTTTCCTCTCCCCTGAAACATGCCTTTTAAAATAAATAGTTTTTTTTTTTTTTTGGAAGTCTCTCCAGTGATGTGCTAGTAGATGTTTAACAACCAGCTCCTGTGGAGAGGGGATGATTTGTGGCTTTTGCTAATTTCCATGTTGTAAATACTCCTAACATAGCTTATACCAAGCTGTAGATGTAACATCAACCAGCTCACAAAACTGAAATGTTAGCATTTAGTTCTCATGAGCTAGCTTCAGTGTGCCACTAAATCCGTCCCTATTGATGTTGAGATCTGAGTTTTTCTTTTTATTTTTTATATCCTTAAGACTGTATCATAGTGTTTTTATCCATCACCCTATTGATGGACGTCTAGAGTATGTCTAGGCCTTCACTGTTACAAAATGGTGCTACAGTAAACATTCTTCTGCATAGCCTTTGTGCGCAGAAGGTATGTTTACTAGATGTGGAAACACTGTTCTCTGAAGTAGTTGCCCAGTTCACCCACTTCACAAGCAGTATGTGAGAGATCCCATTTCCCCACAACCTTGGCAATACTTGGTCTTGTCAGACTTGCTTTTGCCCATCTAAAGGTTATAATTCCATTTGTTTATTTATTTATTATAATTCTATTTATTTATTTATTTATTTATTTTTATTTTTTTGAGACAGTCTCTCACTCTGTCGCCCAGGCTGGAATGCAGTGGTATGATCTCGGCTCACTGCAGGCTCCACCTCACAGGTTCATGCCATTCTCCTGCCTCAGCCTCCTGAGTAGCTGAGACTACAGGCATCCGCCACCACGCCCAGCTACTTTTTTGTATTTTTAGTAGAGACGGGGTTTCACCGTGTTAGCCAGGATGGTCTCGATCTCTTGACCTCGTGATCCACCCGCCTCGGCCTCCCAAAGTGCTGGGATTACAGGCATGAGCCACTAAGCCTGGCCAATTCCATTGATTTTTTAACATAGTTGTCCCTCACTGTGAGATCCAGTAACTATTCATAATTACCTATACGTTTATAATTTCATTTTCCCCCATTTAATTCCAGTATTTATCTGTCTCTAGTTGATTGTAATGAATACAAGAGGCTGTTGTGGAGTATCAATGCCAGACCCCAAATAAGGACAACATGGCTACGTAGCTTCTCTCTGAATTTAAGAGAAATGTATAGCTTTAATTTGGGAATTTAGAAATAGAAGCTAAGGTGTGTGTAAGACTATTTTGGTTATTACAGCCTTTACCTGCAAGCAACAAAGAACCACAGTAACCATGACTTAAACAAGTGTGATGGGTGTTTATTTCAAGCAATAAGAAGTCAGAAGCTAGTAAAGGAGGCAGTGGTGCCATCCTGGACCCAGGCTCCTGCCATCCTTCTCTGCCACCCTTAGCTGTAGGCTGTAATTCTCATGCTCCTCATCTCACGCTTGCAAGATGGCTGCCGCAGCTCTAGGCTTCCACTCAAGGCGGAAGGAGCAGTGCTTGAGTAGAAACACAACAGCGTTCACGTAAATACCTAGAAGCCTTTTGTCAGCATCACTAACCAGACCTGTGTCCCAGGCCACCCGATGTATTAGGCAAGTATTTAATGGGATATATTTTCTCTCATCCTCTGAACAAAATTGTATTCTGTTAGGATGGGAAACAGGAAGACAGGAATTATCTGCAACAAGAGTTTTTTGGAATGCGGTTTTTCATAGTAGCATCAAATTGAGTGAATACTGGGAAATTATTCAGAGATATATACCATCCAAACCAAGAACCACCACCACAGAACACACAGTCGCCACATTCCATTGCTTTATAGGCTGCTGTTTTGTTATTTTACATTATCTATTAGATATCTAAATTTCACTTCTCTTTGTTCCTTTTTGCCAATTCAAAAAGAATTTAAAGTGTTAGAATGGACAAATACTAATGAGGCACATGTTATCTAATGATGAGTTTTCAGGCATTCCTTGTGCCACGAACATGAAGAAAACAGAATCATTATAGGCTCTAGGGTGCGGTAGAGATGCACATGGGACTAAAACAACTTGCATTGGTCATTTACTGTTTTGTTTGTAGGACAAGTCTCTTTTAATGTCTCATATTATTGACATAACTCATGAATTCTTTTTTCCAGAGTTGATGACACTTAATATGTGCAGGCAGGACCGAAAAAAGGTGTGGTGCCTTCCAGCTCACAAATCAAAGGTGAGTCATGAGAATGCTGTCCATTAAACAGGAAGGAGGAGAATTGGATATGGAAATAGGACATGCATTAGATTCCACAGCAATTAGGCTTTTCTATAAAAGAAGCATCTGCTTTTGGAACTTGAAAGTAGAATAAAAGAGGAGCATTTAAAGGAGTTCTTGAAGAAGGCACACCAGGGTACTTGACTAATTGTAGTTAGCTAATGAATACCTCCTGTAATAAAACCTGAACTGTGGAAGGGAATCATTGATCAACTTCCTAGGAACACCCTGTCACTGTACTGTACCTGCAGTGTATCAGCATTCGGACACAAAGACAGTGGGTGTGCAGGTGTGTGTCTGTGTCATTTGGTTATATTCATTTACTGCAGTTTCCATTTTATACATTATTCTACTATAGGTCAGAGAAGCAAAGAGTCATCTACTATCAGGGGCTTGTTTTACATTTTACATGCCCAGTGGAAGGATTTCCCTTCTAACTTTGCTAGATTCTAAGCCTGAAATGAGAGGAAAAAAACACTTGAACTATCGTTTAAGTTCCATATCCAAGTCTGATCTATTCCATAGGAGTTTTTAAAAAGAAGACAATGTAACTCTATATCCTGAAGCAGCATGGCAGCAAATCCAGGAACAAAACTTAAATCTACTGTCCCTCTTTTTCCCACTGCTCTCTACCTTGTAGGGTAACAGAGAAACTTTGATGGGATGTTCAACTTCAGTAATTTTGACTCCTTTTATTAGGAAATAATATTTTCCTTATAATATATAACTGAAGTATTTTCTCCATTGTGATTTTCCTTATGTCTGAGGACACAGATCCTTGGAAGTCAGGCAGAGATGAGTTCAAATCCTGACCCTGCCACTTAGTAGCTGTGCAACCCTGACTGCATTACTCAGCCTTGGCAAATCTCCGTATCTTAACCTGAAAATGGGGATAATACTTTATGTGTTTTGCAGAGTTTGTTGTGAACATTGAGTGAGATTAGGTAAAGTGCCTAGCACCATGCCTGGAATTACTGAGTGTTTAAATGCAAACTGCAGATTAGTAGGATTTGATCTGTGACTTAACTTCATATACTTTTGTAGGAAAGCATGTATTTTGTCACATAAGGCAAGTACTTGATTATTAACAAGAATGGTCTTCCTCAACATTGTGGAAGCAGTGCACACCTCAACAACTGTGCACTGCCTTCACGTTTGCGCACATGTACTTATGGAAGGGAGCTAGACACTCTCACCTTCATCAAGTTGCTGTGCAGGTGAAATGACAGTTAGAATTTCATACCTGACACATGGGGGGCGTAGCAGATGTTAGCTCCCTTCCACTGTGTCCCCTACTTTCCGAATCACTCTGTACTTCCATAAGTGTATCTTTTCTCTTAGAAGGGCCATCGAGAGGTGGGGGCAGAGGAATGATTCTGGGGCCAGGGATCTTCCTCCAGGGCCCTTAAAGTCAGACTCTTACCTTGTTTTGGATGATCACTAAGCTATCTGGATTAACCCAGCTAAGAGATACAATGGCTCTCTCCATGTCACAGATTAGCAGGACCAGAAAATCAACATGAAGAAAGCATTTACTGAGTGTCATCACCAAGATGGCAAAATAGAAGGCAACCTGCTCATATCCCCCAACTACAATATGGGTACAAGAATTTTTGTACCCATCTACAGTTGAAAGTTCATCAGTGGGAGCCTCAGGATTCAGGTAGGAGTTTGTGAAACCCTGAGAGGGCCCAAGACCTAGGAGGGTTGTTTTGAAAGTACAGACCAACACCCAGGTCAGCTGATCTGGTGAGCTTGCTTCCAGGTTCATGCCTGGAAATGGCCAAGAAACTTTCTGCGTGGATAGGATCATTCCCCAACTACAGAAGGAGGGGCAAGAACTGAGACTGGGACCTCTTGGGATCTGCTGTTGGCTACAGCCCTGTTTGGCCTTGAGCTTGCAACCAGAACTATCTGCCAAGGAGTCTAGAAGGAATTGTGCATACTAGTGCCTTGGCAGAAAGACTCATTTGCCCACTGACATCAGTCTCAGCAGTGAACCTGGAAGTGGCCCTGTGGCTCTGCTCCAGCCTTTCTCAGCTGATGTCTCAGTTCAGAGGTGCTCATGTAAGGACCCAGAAGGAGACTTGCCCATATCCCCCAACCCAAAAGTCTGACTGTCCCCAACACACTTGCCAACCTCTATCTCATAGCACATCCCAAGTAGACTCAGTCTCAGCTGCACCCTGCCCTCTGCAGCAACCAGGGAACTATCCTATTTGTGCTGAGACCTGCTGGGAGATGTGTACTTGTCTGGCCCAACAAGACGGGCTCTTTAGCTTCCATCCTTTAGCAGATCCCAAGGAGACCCAGACTCAGCTCCAGCCCCTCCTACTGTAGACAAGAAACTATCTTATTTGTGAGACACTTGCTAGGTGATATAAACTCCTCTGAGCTGAGACTGGGCTCTCCAGTCTCTCATAGCAGATTCCATGGGGCCCAGTCTCAGCTCTAGCCCCTACTGCTGCAGTCTAGGAACTACCCAACTCATACCAGCTGGGTGATGCGTGTTCATCTGAGACAATGAGATAGGCCCACCAGCTGCTTCTCACAGTAGTTCCTGAAGTGGTCCAGTCTCAACTCCATCTCCTCTTGCTGCAGTTGAGAACTGCAGAGATCTGGTAGGAGACACACTTGTCTGGGCCACAAGGACGGTTTTCTGGACTTGGGTCCCTCAGTCCAGTATCTGCCTGGGGTCTTCCCTAAGTCCATCTGGGCTGAAAAGCCATGTCAACCTCAGAGTCCTCATGAAACTCATGGCTAGCCTGGGCTTGGAGTGTCCTCTAGTGCTGAGATGGCTGCAGTGATCACAGGCTCAGGGAACACAACAGTCAGTCAGGTTAGAATCCAGAAGACCCTCTGAAGGACAGGCACAAACAAAGCCAGAATGCAAAGACTAAAATAAATACCTAATTCCTAAATATGCAGACATTGTTGTACTTCTACAAGCATCAGAAACATTCAGGGAAATATGACCTCACAAATGAGTTAAACAAGATGCCAGAGACCAATGCTACAGTGATAGAGATGTGTGATCTCTCAAATAATTCAAAATAGCTGCTTTAAGGAGACTCAATGAAATTCCAGAAAACAGAAAATCAATTCAGAAATGTATCAGAAAAATTTAATAGAGACATTGAAAAATTTTTAAAAACTAAACAAAAAATCCTGGAGCCGAAAAATACAATAAATGAAACGAAAAATGCAATATAGAGCATCAATAGCAGAATTAATCAGTGAGAGATTATTTTAATATATTCAGAGAAGAAAAAAGAAAAAGGAATACAAAGAATCAACAAAGCTTACAGTATCTATGAGACAACATCAAAAAATAAAATATTCACTATTGGAACTAAAGTGGGAACTTAGACAAAGGGGTAGAAAGCTTATTCAAAATGATAACAGAAAGCTTTCCAACCCTGGAGAAAGATACAAATACCCAAGCCAGGAAGAGCAAAGATCACCAATCAGATTCAGCCCAAATAAGAATATCCCAAGACATATTACATTGAACTTGCAAAAATTAAAGACAAAGAGAGGATTCTAAAAGGAGCAAAAGAAAAGAGGCAAATAACATGTAAGGGAGATCCAGTACTCCTGGCATCAGACTTCTCAGCAGAAACTTTTCAGGCCAGGAGGGAGACGATAATATTGAGAGTGTTGTAGGAAAAAAATCGCCAACCAAGAATACTGTATCAAGAAAAGTTCTTCAGAAATGGAGAGACAAAGACTGTCCCAGACAGACTTTATATTTATAGCAACCAGAACTATCCCACAAAAAATGCTAAAGGAAATTCTTCAAACTGAAAGAAAAGGACTCTAATGTAATTATTATAGTAATATTGCAATTGTGATAATTAAACCACTTATATCTTTGGTCAGAAGACTAAAAGCCAAAACTATTAAAATAATAATGAAAATAACTTGTTAAGAGACAGGCAATAAAAAAGGGTAATTGGTGACATCAAAAATTGTAAATGTGGAGGAAGAAGGGAGTTAATCTGTTTGGGATTTTTGTTTTTGTCTTTGCTTTTTTATGATCAAAATTAAGTTGGTATCAGTTTTAAATACCTGTTATAACTATAGAATGTGTTTTGTAAGCTTAATGGTAACTACAAAGCTAAAACCTGTAACAGATAGACTAAAAATAAAAAGTAACAAATTAAAACATACTACTAGAGAAAAATCACTTAACCGCAAAGAAAGACAAAGAAAGGAAGAGAGGAGTTACATAAAACTAGTAAACAAGTAACAAAATGGCAGCAGTGAGGCCTTATCTATCAATAGTAACACTGAATGTAAATGGACTAAATTCTCCAATTAAAAAAACAAAGAGTAGCACATGGATTAAAAAACAAGACCCAACAATATGCTGTCTACAAGAAACTCACTTCACCTGTAAAGATACACATAGACTGAAAGTGAAGGGATAGAAAGATGATATCCCATGCAATGGAAACCGTAAAAGAACAGGAGTAACTATATAAGCTAAAATAGACTTTAAAAACTGTGAAAAGAGATAAATAAGGTTATTATATAATGATTAAGAGGTCAATTCAGCTAGAGGATGTAACAAGAGTAAATATATATCCACCCAACACCAGAACACCCAAATATGCAAAGCAAATATTAATAGAGCTAAAAGGAGAGATAAACTGTAGTGCACCAGTAAGAGGGGATTTCAACATCCTACTTTTGACAATGGAAAGATCATCCAGGCAGAAAATTAACAAACATCAGAGTGAAACTGTACACCAAATGGACCTAACAGACATTTACAGAATATTTCACCCAACTTCTACAGAATACACATTCTTCATCAGCACATGGAACATTCTCCAGGACAGACTATATGTTGGGCCATGAAACAAGTCTCAACAAATACAAAAAAGTGGAAATTATATCAAGTATCTTTTCTGACCACAATAAATAAAATGAAGAATGTTAAAAACTGTACAAATACATGGAAATTAAACAGCATGCTTCCAGACAACCAATTGGTCAGTGAAGAAACTAAGAAGGAAATTTAGAAATTTCTTGAAAAAAATAAAAATGGAAACAAACATACAAGAATCTACAGGATACAGAAAAAGTAGTACTAACGTGGAATTTTATAGCAGTAAATATCCATATTTTTAAAAAGAGACTCAAAGTAAACAACCTAACTATGCACATCCAGCAACTAGAAAAGCAAGAACAAACCAAACCCAAATTTAGTAAAAGGAAATAAATAATAAAGATCAGAGCAGAAATAAATGAAATGAGACTAAAAAAAATTACAAAAGATCAACAAAACAAAAAGTTCGTTTCTTGAAAAGATAAACAAAATTGATAAACCTTTAGCTAGACTAAGATAAAAATAAAGAAGACCCAAACAAATAAAATCAGAGACAAAAAAGGAAACATTACAACTAATACCACAGAAATACAAAGAATCATTAGACTATCATGAACAACTATACACAAACTGAAATATCTAGAAGAAATGGATAAACTCCTGAACACATACTCTACCATGATTGAACCATGAAGAAATAGAAAATCTAAACAGACCAATGACAAGTCATGAGATCAAAGCTACAATAAAAAGTCTCCCCTCAAAACTTGGGACCTGCCAGATTCACTTCTGAATTCTAGCAAACACTTAAGGAAGACCTAATACCAATTCTACTCAAATTATTTCAAATAAGTGAAGAGGAGAGAAACTCATTCTACCAGGCCAGCATTATCCTGATACCAAAACCAGACAAACACACTACCAAAAACAAAAAAGAAAAGAAAAAACCAATTGTGGGCCAATATTCCTGATGAACATACATGTAAAAATCCTCCACAAAATACTAGCAAACAGAATTCAAAAACATTAAAAAGATCTTTCACCATGATCAAGTGGATTCATCCCAGGGATGCAAGGATGGTTCAACAAATGCAAATCAATAAATATGATACATCACATCAACAGAACAAAGGACAAAAACCATGTGATTATTTCAATGAATGTTGAAAAAACATTCAGTTAAATTCAATATCCCTTCATGAAAAAAAGTCCTCAACAAACTTGGTATAAAAAGAACATACCTCAGGCCAGGCACAGTGGCTCAGGCCTATAATTCCAGCATTTTGGGAGGGTGAGACAGGTGGATCACTTGAAGTTTCAGGAGTTCAAGACCACCCTGGCCAATGTGGTGAAACCCTGTGATATGGTTTGGCTGTGTAACCCACCCAAATCTCAACTTGAATTGTATCTCCCAGAATTCCCACATGTTGTGAGAGAGACCCAGTAAGAGGTAACTGCGTCATGGGGGCTGTCTTTCCTGTCCTATTCTGATGATAGTGAGTAAGTCTTGTGAGATCTGATGGGTTTATTAGGGGTTTCTGCTTTTGCTTCCTTCTTATTTTTCTCTTGCCACCACCACGTAAGAAGTGCCTTTCACCTCCTGCTATGATTCTGAGGCCTCCCAAGCCATGTGGAACTGTAAGTCCAATTAAACCTCTGTTTGTTCCCAGTTTTGGGTATGTCTTTATCAGCAGCATGAAAATGAACTAATACAGTAAATTGGTATCAGTAGAGTAGGGCATTGCTGAAAAGATACCTGAAAATGTGGAAGCGACTTTGGAACTGGGTAACAGGCAGAGGTTAGAACAGTTTGGAGAACTCAGAATAAGACAGGAAAATGTGGAAAAGTTTGGAGTGTCCTAGAAGCTTTGACAAAAATGCTGATAGTGATATGAACAATAAGGTGCAGGCAAAGGTGGTCTCAGATGGAGATGAGGAACTTGTTGGGAACTGGAGCAAAGGTGACTCTTGTTATGTTTTAGCAAAGAGACTGGTGGCATTTTGCCCCTGGTCCTGGAGAGTTGTGGAAATTTTGAACTTGAGAGAGATGATTTAGGGTATCTGGTGGAAGAAATTTCTAAGCAGCAAAGCATTCAAAAATGTGACTTGGGTGCTGTTAAAAAGCATTCCATCTTAAAAGGGAAACAGAGCATAAAAGTTCAGAAAATTTACAGCCTGATGATGTAGTAGAAAAGATAAAACAATTTTTTGAGGAGAAATTCAAGCTGGCTGCAGAAATTTGCATAAATAGCAAGGAGCCTCATATTAATCCCCAAGACCATGGGTAAAGTGTCTCTCCAGGCCATGTCAGTGACCTTCACAGCAGCCGTTCCCATCACAGGCCCGGAGGCCCAGGAGGAAAAAGTGGTTTTGTGGGCCAGACCCAGGGGGTACCCATGCTGGTGCCCTGTGTCCCAGCCACTCCAGCTGTGGCTGAAAGGGGCCAACAAAGAGCACAGGCTGTGGCTTCAGAGGGTTGAAACCCCAAGCCTTGGTAGCTTCTGCATGGTGTTGAGCTTGTGGGTACACAGAATGGAGGTTTGGGAACCTTGGCCTAGATTTCAGAATATGAATGGAAATGGCTGGATGTCCAGGCAAAAGTTTGCTGCAGGGGTGGAGCCCTCATGCAGAACCTTTGCTAGGATGGTGTGGAAGGGAAATGTGGGGTCAGAGCCCCCACATAGAATCCCTACTAGGGCACTGCCTACTGGAGCTATGAGAAGAGAGCCACTGTACTCCAGATCTCAGAATGGTAGATCCACCAACAGCTTGCACCGTGCACCTGGAAAAGCTGCAGACACTCAATGTCAGCCCATGAAAGCAGCCAGGAGGGAGGTTGTACCCTGCAAATCCACAGGGGTGGAGCTGCCCAAGACCATGGAAATCCACCTGTTACATCAGCGTGACCTGGATGTGAGACCTGGAGTTAAAGGAGATCATTTTGAAGCTTTAAAATTTGACTGCCCCACTGCATTTTGGACTTGCATGGGACCTGTAATCCTTTGTTTTGGCCAGTTTCTCCCAATTGGAATGGCTGTATTTACCCAATACCTGTACCTACATTGTATCTAGGAAGTAACTAGCTTGTTTTTGATTTTACAGGCTCACAGGCAGGAGGGACTAGCCTTGTTTTAGATGAGACTTTGGACTGTGGACTTTTGGGTTAATGCTGAAATGAGTTAAGACTTTGGGAGACTGTTGGGAAGGCATGATTGGTTTTGAAATGTGAGGACAAGAGATTTGGAGGAGCCAGAGGCAGAATGATGTGGTTTGGCTGTGTCCTCACCCAAATCTCAACTTGAATTGTATCTCCCAGAATTTTCATGTGTTGTGGGAGGGACCCAGTGGGAGGTAACTGAATCATGGGGCCTGGTCTTTCCCATGCTATTCTTATGATAGTGAATAAGTCTCATGAGATCTGATGGGTTTATCAGGGGTTTCTGTTTTTGCTTCTTCCCCAGTTTTCTCTTGCTGCTGCCATGTAAGAAGTGCCTTTTGCCTCCTGCCACGATTCTGAGGCCTCCCCAGCCATGTGGAACTGTAAGTCCAATTAAATCTCTTTTTGTTGCCAGTTTTGGGTATGTCTTTATCAACAGTGTGAAAATGAACTAATACAGTAAAAGAGAACCCTAATACAACTTGTCTCTACTAAAACAACAGAAAAAAGAACACATCTGTAGTCCCAGATACTTGGGTGGCTGAGGCCTTGAACCTGGGAGGTGGAGGTTGCAGTAAGCCGAGATCACACTACTGCACTCCCAGCCTGGGTAGCAGAGCAAGACTCCATCTTAAAAAATAAGAGAGAGACAGAAAAAGAAGAAAGAAAGAGAGAGAGAGAGAGAAAGAAAGAAAGGGAAAGAGAGAGAGGAAGGAAAGGAAGGAAAGGAAGGAAAGGAAAAGCCCAGTGTGATAAGGGCTGCCGCATATGAGAATCCTACAGCTAATATTAAATGGAAAAAAGTGGAAAGCCTTTGCACTAAGAACTAGAATAAGACAAGGATGCCCACTTTCACCGCTTTTATTCAACACAGTACTAGCCAAAGCAATTAGTCAAGAGAAGGAAATAAAGGGCATGAAGATTGGAGAGGAAGAAGTTGAATTATCCTTGTTTCAAACAACTTGATCTTATATTTAGAAAAACCTAAAGAGTTCACCAAAAAAACCTATTAGAGGTGACAAATTCAGCAAAGTTGTAGGATATAAAATCAACATACAAAAATCAGTAAAATTTCTGTATACCAGTTGCCAACAATCTGCAAAAGAAACCAATAAAGCAGTCTTACAACATCTACAAATAAAATGCCTAGGAATAAATTTAGGAGGTAGAAGACTTCGACAAGGAAAACTACAAAACATCTATTAAAGAAACTGAGGAGGATAAAAAGAAAGGGAAAGGCATCCCATGCTCACTTTTCAGAAGAATTAATATTGTTAAAATGACAGTACTACCCAAAGCAATATACAGATTTGATGCAATTCCTATAAGAATACCAATGACAATTCTTCACAGAAATAGAAAAAAAAATCCTAAAATTTATATGAAACCACAAAAGATCCCAAATATCCAAAGCATTCCTGAGCAAAAAGAACAAAACTGGAGGCATCACATTACCTGACAGGCTGGACACAGTGGCTCACTCCTGTATTCCCAGCACTTTTGGGAGGCCTAGGTGGGTGGATTGCTTCAAGCCAGGAGTTTGAGACTAGTCTGGCAAACATGGCAAAACCCTGTCTCTACTAAAAATACAAAAATTAGCTGGGCATGGTGGTGGGCCCCTGTAATCCCAGCTACTCGGGAGGCTGAGGCAGGAGAATCACTTGAACCCAGGAGGCGGAAGTTGCAGTGAGTTGAGATTGCATCACTGCACTCTAGCCTGGGCATCAGAGAGTGACCCTGTCTCGAAACACAAACAAACAGACAGACAAACAAATTATACTACAGAGCTATAGTGGCCAAAAAAGCATGGTGCTGGTATAAAAACAGACACATGTAGACCAACGAAACAGAATGAAGAACTCAGAAATAAGTCTGTGTACTTAAAGCCAACTCATTTTCAACAAAGGAACCAAGAACACATACTGGGATGAAAAAGTCTCCTTAATAAATGGTGCTGGGAAAACTGTATCTGTATGCAGAAAAATAAAATGAGATCCCCATCTTTCATCATATACAAGTATCAACCAAAAATGAATTCAAGACTTCAATATAAGACCTAAAACTATGAATCTGCTAGAAGAAAACACTGAAGAAATGCTACAGGACATTGGTTTGGGCAAATATTTTTTGGGGTAGGACCTCAAAAGCATAGGAAGTCAAAGCAAAAATAGAAAAATAGAAAAATGGGATTACATCAAGCTAAGACGCTTCTAGACAGCAAAGGAAGCAACAAAGTGTAGAGACAGCCTTCAGAATGGAAGAACATATCTGCAAACTATTCATCTAACAATGAATTAATAAATAGAATATGTAAGAAGCGTAAACAATTCAATAGTAAAATAACAAATAATCTGATTTTTTTTAATGTTCAGAAGACCTGGGTAAACATTTCTCGAAAGAAGACATACAAATGGCCACAGGTAGATTAGAAATGCTCAACATCACTAATCATCAGAGAAATGCAAATCAAAACCACAATGAGATATCAGCTCACTTCAGTTAGAATATCTATTATCAAAAAGAGAAAAAAATAACAAATGCTGGCAAGGATACAGAGAAAGAGGAACCCTATTATAGTGTTGGTGGGAATGTAAGGTACAATAACCACTACGAAAACAGTATGGAGACTTCTCAAAAAACTGAAAACTACCATATGATCCAGCAATCTCACTGCTGGGTATATATCCAAAAGAAGTCAATATATCGAAGAAGTATCTGTCCTCCAATGTTTACTGTAGAACTATTCACAATAGCCAAGATTATGGAATCAACCTGTGTCTGTCAATAGATGAATGGATAAAGAAAATGTGGTATATATTCACAGTGAAATATTATTTCCCCACAAACATAATGAAATCCTGTCATTTGTAGCAACATGGATGGAACTGCATGTTATTGGGCACCAGTGTCACATATTTGCATTTATGTGTGTGAGTTTAAAAAGTGGATCTCCTGGAAGTGGACAGTAGAATGGTGTTTATCAGAGGAGAGGCAGGGAGCGGGGGCAGGAGGAATGAAGAGAAGTTGGTTAATGGATACAAAAATAAAATTAGAAGGAAGAAGTTCTAGTATTCAACAGTACAGTAATAAAATTATAGTTAACAATAATTTATTGTATCAAAATAACTAGAAGAACTGTAATGTTCCCAACAAAAAGATAAGTGTTTAAGATGACAGATATCCCAATTAACCTGATTTGATCATTACACATTGTATACATATGTCAAAATATCACACATACCCCACAAATATGTACAACTATGATACATCAATTAAAAAGACAAAAAAAGGAAGGGGCAGGCATGGTGGCTCATGCCTGTAATCCCAACACTTTGGAAGGCCAAAGCAGGAGGATTGCTTGAGCGCAGGAGTTGAGACCAGCCTGGGCAACACAGTAAGACTCCATCTCTCCAAATTTTTAAAAAATAATTCTCCAGGTGTGGTAGTACACACTTGTAGTCCCAACTACTTGGGAGACTGAGGTGGGAGGATCATTTGAGGCTGGGAGGTCAAGGCTACAGTGAGCTGTGATTGCACGCTGCACTCCAATTTGGGCACCAGAACAAGGCTCTGTCTCTAAAAAAATCACACAAAAAAGAGAAGACATAACTTACTGCCAAAGTGAGAAAGACACTGGGATAAATTCAGATTGAGACCTATAGTTCCTAGTTCAGGCAACACTTGAAGACAGAAGGGGCCTATCATAACATGGACTTGGGAGTTGTATGGTTTTTTCCTCTGGCTAACCTAAGCATTGGCTTAGAGGTTTTCAGATAGGGGAAGACAGAATACTTCTCTGAAAGACTCCCTTCATTTTCCTCCTACAGAGAGGGTTTCCTTCAGGTTCACATTTGTTATGTCGTTGGCTCTGACCATGGTGCTGAATCCTCTGAACTTGAAAACTGAACTCCTACAAAGGTAATAGATTCAAACTCCTAGTTGTGAGATGTGCTAGAAGTGATATGGGGAAGTACAGCAGCCCTCCTCTCTTCTGTACTTCTACCAACCTTATCTGCTCCCTTGAGCTCCTTTTGAGGTATAAAATGTAGGGGAAATTTCTGGCTAAAACGTATAGATTCGGATGCTCCTGGTTCCTGAACGCCATCTACATATGAGTAGTTCTTTGAATTGTCAGAAAACAACCTGGCCCCAAAGTAAACTCAAGGCAGGCCAACCGCAATATTTTTCCCATTTATGGGGAATGATAAGAGGTATGTCACTGTTCCTAAGATAACCACAAGGGCCTCTGCTCAGTGTGGGTGTTCCTGACTTCACTGGAGTCAGCAGCAGTGGGCTGCTTCGTTGCTGACATTCAGCAAATGTGTGTTTATATAAAGCTCTGTCATAGGTTAATCTTCCAGAATCCCAGAGTCTGCAGGGAATAGTACTTTCCATGCCAATTTGATTAAACACAGAGAGTACGTATATTATACTAGGCATATGCTGGCAATATGGACCCTGAATCAAGAAGTTTATAGTCTACTTGGTGAGAAAAATATGCATATGAGTGATGCAAAGCAGAATGCACTATGTGTGTTACCAGAGATCCCATGTGTTAGACTGATAGTGACAGGACAGTGGTCTATTCTGATCTGGAACCTGACCAGAGACAGTCCTCAGAGTACTGAGCTGTGAACTCGACCTTCCCCTCACCTTCCATTTCAAGCTAGGGGCGGACATATCTGAGTTGGTGGAGTCTGGTCAACTACAAACCTGTTTTTAGAGATGAGTTCTGTGCTATGAGACTCTGGTCATCAATCATGGAACTCCTGCTTTCTGGGAGCTTGTGTGGATTGTTTATTCTTCCAAGGACTGCTAACCAGTGAGAAGACAAGACAGGCTGGGGCAGAAAGTGTTTAATCTGCTCCACAGACACACACTGCAGCTCCATCCCATCAGCATCTGCAAACACAAGGCAGAGAGATTAGTGTGTGGACGCGGCACAAACAAAGGGATGCACAGGGATTGGTTTAGGAGGGAGACGCCACAGGATGAGACTTTCCTCTAGGGGACCTGGGAGAGGGTCGAGCAACAGGAACAGAGGGTCTTGCCTCTCATTCAGCATCAAGAGTCCTGCATCCCTCCTGGGATCCCTGTCTCAGAACTTAAGGACTTCAGAGAGAAGGTGTGGTATGTTGAGCTAGACATCAACTTTGTCTAGAACAGCGTGGGTTTTTAGTAGCATAGAAGGGTGGCACTTACAATCAGTTTAGCTGCTTAAGCCCGTATCCTGAGCTGAGAAAAGCCTGAGGAGCAGAGTTCTGGGCACAGTACAGGAAACCTCCCCCAACCCCTCA
The DNA here is from genome assembly GCF_000951045.1 of Mandrillus leucophaeus. Lineage (NCBI taxonomy): Eukaryota > Metazoa > Chordata > Mammalia > Primates > Cercopithecidae > Mandrillus > Mandrillus leucophaeus. The sequence continues at coordinate 4,029,751 of NW_012105364.1, read as the reverse complement.
GTGCCTAGAGAGTACCTGGAGCAGGGTAGGTGCTCAATAAATTTTTACTGAACTGAATTCTTGCTGAGCTACTAAAGGAGAGGCGAACAGCTGCTTCTAAGGGCTGATACTATGCTCCAGAAAGCAGAGGAGTGCGTCACGTGTCTGGTCTTTTGGACTCACAGTAGACTTCACATTCTACAGCACTGAGGGGCTCCTGCTGCTGGGACAGAGACATGAGCTCAGGAGCAGCTCTCCCAGGGTCCCAGAACACAGCCCATCTTCACCAGCCATAGCACCTTCAGATAAAAAAGGCCAACACATATGTCCACAATCCTCTTTTTCTCTGTCACTTTCACTTTCCAGACATTTCAGCAAGGTACTGCTATTGACCTTGGCTTCTATATAGGGAAAATAGGGCTAGTGGTTTTTTTTTTTTTTTTTTTTTTTTGCCCATCAGGACCCTTTCCAAGGCCATTTCAAAGTCATTCGCAGCTAGGGTACCCACAAGAATCTCTTATCTGTTGACTCTTTTCCTTTGGAACTCAGTTCACATTTACATTTGTGCCAGCATCTTTCCCATCCAACTTTCTAATTTTTTGTTTTTTGACACAGAAAGCCGGTAAATGAGCTGGATTAGAACAGGAGTCCATGTACAATCCACACTTTACGCCTTTGTCCTTGTTCTCCTGCCTGCCCTTGACCTTCCTCTCTGGCCTGTTCAGTCACAGGAAGGAAGGGAGAGGCAGCTGTCTGCAAGAGTAAAACTGCCTCTTACAAAAGCATACCCGACGGCTGTCCTTTTTTCCGAGACCAGTTCTGACAGCTAAGAAGGCTGGCACCCAGCTGGCATCCTCTGGTACCTTTGTCCTGTCACCTCCTGCCAAACCAAGCCTCGGGCACAGTATTGGTTACCAACTTCTGCCAGGCCTGCACCATCTTCTGCCCAACCCACAGTGGGTGGCATCCAGCATGTTCAGGGTTGATACAGATTGGTTCAGGGCCATAATTCTGTGGACTTTTTTTTCATAGATGCAGAATTTGTAGGTGATAGAAGCACCACCATCTTTCTATCCTCCTCGTCTTTGACTTCCTCCTGTGACTTTTGGTGAACAAGGTCCTCATCCACCTACAGACCCCTTTCATCTCCAGGAGGAAGGGCTGTGTGCCTGCTGCCCCTCGTCTCTGCTGTGGCTGTAGAAAGTGCTAATCCTGAGACAGCAAGTCTGCACAGTTTGGCCCAAAGCTTCCTGGCCGCACCCACATACCAGGGCAGTGCCAGCTTGCTCCCTTCTAAGGCAACATCTATTGTTTCCATACAGTGGGCAGGGCTGGCCATTCGGCGCAAGGCCACCTGAGTGGAAAAAGCCTTTTCAAAACAGGGTGGCTTCAAAACAGTTGGCTACACTTTGTTCTTTGGCCCCTAAAGAGGAGAGAGAGAGTAAATGAGCGGGGTGGAGCTTCGCTAGAAGCAGACTATGGGAATTTAAAATCAACGCCAAAAATTCTTCCATCAGCTTATTAACAAAACACAATTTCTGTGGGGTTCCAAGCTCCATTCTTGGAAAAAAATCAAAGCCCACTGCAATGGGTGGCCATTATACCCAGATGGAGTGGAGGAGAGAAAACACTAGAGCTTCTTCCAGTCCTCACTGACCGAGGAAAGCTGTTCTTCCCTCTGATGCCTCTGTTTTAACAGCTGTAGAATGGAGGTCAATACTAAAAATATAAAAAACTAGCTGGGCATGGTGGTGCACACCTGTAGTCCCACCCACTTGGGAGACTGTGCTGGAAGGATCACCTGAGCCTGGGAAGTCGAGGCTGCAGTGAGCTGTGATCGCACCACTGCACTCCAGCTTGGGCAATGGGAGTGAGGCGAGACCCTGTCAAAAACAAACAAACAAACAAACAAAAAAAGTATATTAAATGAAAAAGACCTCTATTGTGGCACAAACTCAGGAAATTTAAAGGACACAAAGGACAAACAGAATCTCCTCAAAACTTCCAGAGCAAAAGGGCCAGAAATCAGCATTGTCTCAGACCTGTTCACAGCACTGGGGGCTAGAAAACCAATGTCTGAGCCAGTCAGGAATTCCATAACCAGTGAAATGATCAATGAAATATGAGAAAATTAAAAACCTAAAAAAATGACCTTTGTCAGAAAACTGAAGGATGTGTACACACACATCCACACACACACACTGACTGTGTGCGGGGTCTGAAAATGCCCAGGGGAATGTTACAGTTCTATAAGGTTTAGGAATTGTTAAGTATATCATGATTTAAATTTTAAATGATAAAATGTTTCATTTCAGAGTTTATAAAAAGGTTTAAAAGGAAATCTAAAACTATGTAGTTATGATATCAACAGTATCTATATAATTATCAAAACCAATTCTTGAGTTAACAGAAAACTATGTTATAACTAAATTGTGAAGGCGAATGGAGTAATATGTGTACAGGTGGTAGTGGAGTTAAAGCTAAATTCTCATTTCCCATAGTAGAAAAATTCAAAAAATTCAAAAAATAAGTCAAAATGAAGACCTAGAGGTATGAGCATTTTAAAATGTAAGTAACAGAATCATTTATCAGAAGAAACAGATAAATGATTTGAAAGCAGCTGGCTGCGGGAGAACAGAGTAGGACAGAGAACAGCTGTTTGCTGTGGGACTCAGTGCCCTCTTACTTGTTAATCTATGAATATATATTACATTGACAGAAATCAAAGTTTAAAGAACGAGACAACTCAAATGCCAGTCGAACCTATAAGTGGATAAACAAAATATTGTCTATCCAAATAATGGAATATTATTCAGCCATAAAAAGGAATGAAGTACTGATACACACTACAACATGGATGAACCTTGAAAACATCATGCTAAGTGAAAGAAGCCAGTCAGAAAAGGCTGGTACCTTCTATCATGTATCATCCCTATTGTATGTATGTATCATGTATCATACCTATTGTATGATTCCATTTACATGCAATAGTCCAGACTATGTAAGTCTATAGAAAGCAAGATTTTGCCAGGAGCTGGGAGGAGGAATAAATGAGGAATGTCTACTTAATGGGTACAGGTTTCTTCTTGGGGTGATAAAAATGTTGTAGAGTTAGAGAGTGGTGATGGTCACACAACACTGTGAACGTGTTAAGGCCGCTGAATTGTATTCTTTAAGATGGTTAAAATGGTAAAAATGGTAAATTTTGTTATGTGAAATTTTACCTCAATACTAAAGGAAAGAACACGTATAGTGGATTTTGTATGGCTAGTACACAGATTCCATTGTAGTTTCAGTTAAGTAAGAGTCGTTTACAAAGTCTCTGCGCTATACATTCTGCTTTAGTTAACACGAAAGAGTGAAGAAATGTATGCCTTTGATGATTTATTATTTCCATAGTATCTGAGGAGCTGTCATCATTCTGAATAGCTAAGATTTTAGGCACAACAGACATAAATGAATTATAAAGTAACCTCAAAATAGAATATCTTATTATTTACAATACAGAAATAATTCGTGCTGCAGTTCTTTAGTAAACATCTTCCTTTCTTGTCATCTGACACTTTCGAAAATGGAGAAGAGAAAACTTAAATTCAGAGTTCTGGGTAGTAATGTCTTGTGAATGAGCTTACACTATGTTTGGCTTCACTTTTTTCCAATTAGATTTCATTTCTCTCTCCTTTGGCACCCCTTCATTCTGCAATGTATTTTATTGTCCTTTTTTTTTTTTTTTTTTTATTTGTCAACTGTTGAAACAGGTGAGTTGGCTACAAAGAAGAGCTTAGTCACTCAGAGTCAACTAAGCAGCAAACCCTGGCCACCAAGACTGGAACTCTTGTGAATCAGCTTCAAATTTGTTCTTTTTTTTTTTTTTTTTCTTATTTGTTTGGGTTTTTTGTTAGGTCACCAAGAAGAGTTTTAAAACCCTGTCTCACTAAATGGCTTTTTTAGATCTATACAAAGCTAGTTTTTTCTCATGTGTTATTTTCTCATAATGATTTTTCTCGTTGTGATATCATATTAAAAAAATTCAGGCCGGGTGCAATGGCTCACGCCTGGAATCCCAGCACTTTGGGAGGCTGAGGTGGGCAGATCATGAGGTGAAGGGATCGAGACCATCCTGGCCAACATGGTGAAACCCCATCTCTACTGAAAATACAAAAATTAGCTGGGCGCGGTGGCGTACGTCTGTAGTCCCAGCTACTCGGGAGGCCGAGGCAGGAGAATCGCTTGAACCCAGGAGGTGGAGGTTGCAGTGAGCTGAGATTGCGCCACTGCACTCCAACCTGGCAACAGAGCGAGACTCCGTCTCAGGGGGAAAAAAAAAAAAAAAAAAATTCAACCAGGAGGGTAGATGTAGTAAGTAGGAGGGACTTTTTTCTCTAGGCAGTACCACTTACTCTTTTCCTGAGATGTTAGTTTTATATGGATTGTCGTTAAGCATCACTTGGAAAAGCTACAAATAATGCAGCTAAATGTTTAAGCAATTAGGAAATAGAAATTTTTTAATACAGAGTTTTGCACTGCAAAGTGTTTAAAAGTATTAAAAGACTGTATTACACAACTTTGTTGTAAAATTCTAGTAATATAAATTGATACTAAAGAAAACAAACCCAGAAAGATCAAGTGACTTGGTTCACACAGCACAGGGATTAACAAGGAAATTAGTATTCTTTGTTGAATATTTCCCATTTGAATAGTTACAGGAAAATTAAGTATTTGCATATTATATACAAATTAATGTGTATTGACATCATAGTGGAAAAGAACGATTTGTAAATCTGGAGCAATATTTGATATACTTACTAATAAGTTAAAATTAAAAGTTTCAGTTTATTAAAATATTGTTGCTTTTTAGTAAGGTATATTTGATTTTTAAAAAGCATTTTTGACTGGTTAGGGTCTTACTATTTTTTTTGTTTGTTCCACTTTCCCCCAGTAATTTCACATAATAGCAGTTTTTGAGTTAAATTACCGTAACTATTATTTTTCCAGTTATAAACAAGACCACCTAACTAAAGACTTTGCTAATGTTCCTTTATTGTCTGTAGAGGGAGCTCCCACATTTTAGCAAATCTATGTGTATATTTCTTCTGTCTTTCCTTACACACCGAGAGGTGTATGTGCAATACGATATCTATTAGGCTATTAAAAATATGACACCAATCTTGAAATAGCAAAAGGACATTAGTGGAAAAACTAGAGAGATATGAATAAAGAGTGAAATTTAGTTAACAGTAATGTACCAATGTTGATTTCTTAGTATTAAAAAATAGCCTGGGCGGCTGGGTGCGATGGCTAACGCCTGTAATCCCAGCACTTTGGGAGGCCGACATGGGTGGATCACCTGATGTCAGGAGTTCAAAACCAGCCTGGCCAACATGATGAAACCCTGTCTCTACTAAAAATACAAAAATTAGTCAGGCATAGTGACACACGCCTGTAGTCCCAGCTACTCGGGAGGCTGAGGCAGGAGAATTGCTTGAACCTGGAAGGCAGAGGCTGCAGTGAGCCGAAATCGCACCAC
>NW_012105364.1:3970467-4024005 GCF_000951045.1 Mandrillus leucophaeus | reverse complement strand
AATATGTTTAAATATCTTTATATGTTTATGTATATATTTATATATTTTAATTAGCCATGTGTGGTGGTACATGCTGTGAACCCAGCTACTTGGGAAGCTGGGGTAGTAGGATCCCTTGAGCCAGGAGTTCAAGGCTGCAGTTAGCTATGATCACCACTACACTCCAGCCTGGGTGACAGAGCGAGACGCTGTCTCAGAAAACCCAAAACCATCGTTTTATAACATATGAACAACAGAGGAAACTAGGAGAGAAATATAAAGGAACTCTCTATGCTATCTTTGCCTTTCTTCTGTAAATCTAAAATTATCCCCCCAAAAAAAGGTTATCTAAAAAGTTAGAAAAGTTAGATACTAAAGGCAGAATGTTTGAGGCTAGATAAGGATACTGTGAACTGTATTAGCTATCTATTGCTGCATAACTAACCCCAAAAGTTAGTGGCATAAAACAATAAACATTATGTCATAGTTTCTGCAGGTCAGGATCCTGGGCATGGCTTAACTGGATCCTCTGGCTCAGGGTCACTCACTCATAGGCTGCCATCAAGGTTTTGGCTGGCACAGCGGTCACCTGCAAGCTCGTTGAGAGAGGACCCACCAAGGCCACTCAGGTGACTCTCAGCAGGCCTTAGGTCCTGGCGAGGTACTGGCTGAAGGTATCAGTTCCTTGTGGAATGTGGGCCTCTCCACTGGGCAGTTCCCAACATGGTAGCTGGCTTTCCAGAGTACGTGCACGAGAGCGGTAAGAGGAGAGAGAGAGGAGAGGAGAGAGAGAGGAGAGGAGAGAAGAGAGGGAGAGAGAGAGAGCACGTCGTGAGGGAGCAAGCCTGAGAAAGAAGACAGCAGCATCACAGTCTATTTGTAACCTAGTCTCAGAAGTGACATCCTATCACTTTTGACATATTCCATCCATTAGAAGCAAGTTACTAGGTCTAGTCCACACTCCAGGGGAAGGAATGGCACAGGGCATGAATGCCAGTAGGTGGGGATCAAGGGGACCACAATAAGGCTGCCCAGCAAGTGAACACACCCATTTATGCCATCTCCCACACTGAAAAGAGCAGTGCTGATTTAAGAGCACAGGCTCTGGAGTCAGAGAGATCCGGGTTTGTGCTCCTGCTTGGAAATGTCAGTTAGACGATCTTGGATTATTTAATTCTTTTGTTTCTTCATGGCAAAATGAGAATGATGATAGTAACACTGACCTCAAAGGGCTGTTTTGAAAGTCAGACTAAATGAGCTAATTTATGCAAAATACTTACCAAGTATCTAGCACAAAATAAGAGCTCAATGATGATGATAAGCTGCTATTATCATCACCGCCACCGCCACCGCCACCTGATTTGTAATTCAAACCCTCAGGTTGACTGGCCGTGGCATCGCAGGCAAGTTACTTGACTTTTCTGTGCATCTATTTCCTCATGCATAAGCTGGGGAAACACTACTCCCGCTTCAGAGCTGTTGGGAGGGGAGGGTGGTGATCACGTGCTTGGCCCTTGGTCGCTGTAAATGATTACTTTTAAAGGGGTTCAGTCTGCTTAGCATAAATTGACTGCCCTTTTTGGTTAAGGCACATCTGTTTTTCTGTCTTTGTTTGCTCTATGAAATGAGGACAACAATCCTTAATTATTGTGCTTTTCATTGCTCTCTAGCCTATTAAACAATTCTTATTTATGGATTTAGAAGAAAAAAAACCACATGGGTAATCCATAATGGAAGATACATCAAAATCATATTTATGGTCTTAGAAATGTTCTTTGAAGCAGGATTATTTTCTTCAATTTTATTTTGGTCATCATTGGAAGTAGTTTTTATTCCTCATGCACATGGCAAATGAAAATGGAGAGAAACTATGAAAAGTGGAGGCTGCAGCCTAAAAGGAAGATTTGCCACAGACACCTACATGAAGGATAGCTCGCGTGGTATGTAAGAACGGAGTATACACAGCATGTCTTGTTCTTGTCTGCCATCCCTCCTAGGAGCAAGGATTTTCCAGCCTCGCAGAGAAGCCTAGTAGGTAATAATCAGTCATCAGAGTGTAACGTGCGAAGTGCCATCGGGCTCTGACGGGGCAGAGAAGAAAGCCCTTGCCAGGGATCTAAGCCTTGATGCGGAAGGCAGAGGAAGGCTTCCTAGACAAGTTCACACCTGAGCCAGGGGCTGCAGGCTGGAGGTCCCTAGCTGACAGTCCCTAGGGGCTGGAGGTCCCTAGCTGACAAGGAGGAGGAGGAGAGGGGAGATGTGGGCAGAGGAAACAGCACAGACACAGGCTGAGAAATGCCAAGATACCTGAGTGTTCTCAGCAGCAAGCAGCTGGGTGAGCACAGAAGGCAGGCCCCCAGGAAGCACAGCCAGATGGTGACACAGGTAGGCGTGGGGTCACGAAGGGTCTGGTACCTGGTTGACGTAAGAGTTCATCTAAAAGTGAGGGACAAGGAGCAAGGTCATGTGGTTAAACTATTTTTATTTTTATTTTTATTTTTTAAAGAGATAGGATCTTGGTCTGTCATCCAGGCTGGAGTGCAGTGATGCAATCATGGCTCACTGCAGCCTCAACCTCTTGGGCTCAAGCAACCTCCTGCCCCAGCCTCCTGAGTAGCTGGGATTACAGGCACCAGCCACCGCACCCAGCTCACGTGTGTATTTTACAAAGATTAACTGGTGGCTACAGCAAAGCTAGACTAATGGTGAGGGGTGTCTAGGAGACAGAAAGCTGTCTAGGAGGAGCAGAGAAAGGGATGGATTCCAAAGAGATAATTGAGAGAGAATAGCAACAAGTTGTGCTGAGTGTGGATGTGGGTAAGGGAGAGGGAAGAGGTCACAGACCTCAGGTGTTCACAGCTTTCACCATGGGGCAGAGCAAGGAGAGCTGGCTTTGGGGAGAAGGCAATGTGGATGGCTTTGGCTATATGCCTAGTGTTCCATTATTGGAACACTAAGCCTGTGGGAGTTGTCTGTCTCCTACTGCTCAAGGTCATCGCCAAGGTCTGATGGCAAAAATTTAAAAAACTGCAACCTCAGGCATAAATGGATTAAATTGAGACAAGTTTAGAAGAGCAGGCTAAACTATTATACTCAGGAGCCACTAAAAATATAAAAAGCAAGAGGTCTCAAAAAATACCCCAGGCTAGAGCTCTAGTTTGAGGGGAATCAACACATAGGGATGTATTTGGAACCAGGGGAGTAAGTAAGATTACTCAGGGAAAACAGCAAATAGGTAAGAAAGCAAAAGACAAAGAGTTTTGAGAAAATAATAACCATAGGATAGAAAAAGATGCGGTGGAATGATGCTGATTCTCGTTGGATTTGTGTGGTAGACAGAATGTTTTGACTACAAATTGCATGTGTTAGCCCCGAGGAGAAAAGGCCTCTTCCAGACAAGTGACAGGCAGGAGGGAAAAGGAGGGAGGTGGTGTGAGAGCGGGAAAGCTGAAGCAGGGTAGATACAATATTAACTCTTGTGAGGCCAGTGGCTTTTTCAGGCCAGAAGGAAAACAGAAGGACAAGGTCTGAATTCCACCAGATGCCCCCGCAGTTCTCCAGGACGCCACATGGGGACCACAGGTGGGCGGTCTGCACAGTACCTGTGTTGGGAGCTGCACTTGGGGGCCCTGGAGGAGAGTGGCTGAGATGGCTCATTCTTGAGCCTTTTATTTTATATTTATTTATTTTTTAAATTATACATTAAGTTCTAGGGTACATGTGCTTATACCCAAAGGACTATATAAATCATGCTGCTCTAAAGAACCTTTTATTTTTGCCTCTGAGTGGACCTAAAAAGTCAGTATTGTTTTCAGTCTTATGACTTCACTTCTAGTGAGACTGTGTTAGTCCATTTTACGCTGCTATAAAGAGATACCTAAGACTGGGTAATTTATATAGGAAAGAGGTTTATTTGGCTCACAGTTTTGCAGCCGTACAAGCATGGCACTGGCACCTGCTCGGTTCCTGGTGAGGCCTCAGGATGTTTTATTCATGGTGGAAGGCAGAGAGGGAGCAGACGTGTCACATGGCGAGAGAGGGAGGAAGAAAGAGTGAGAGGAAGGAGGTGCCAGCGTTTTTAAACAACCAGCTCCCTCTAACTGAGCAGGAACTCGTTAAGTGAGGACAGCACCAAGCCATTCACGAGGGATCCGCCCCATGACTCAAACACGCCACCAGGCCCCACCCCCTATACTGGGGATCACACTTCAACATGAGATTGGAGGGGACAAATCCAAACCATATCAAAGGTATGCTCTAGGATCCTCGTTCAAGTAGAACCTGCTTTCGTTGCTTTGCCTTCTAAACTGAACCAACACATATTAGCACAGTTCTCTCTCAGCCACAGAAACTCAGTTTCTCTGGACCATTTTTCCTTATGTAAGAAAATGACCTGTTTAACCACGGAGGGAACCCTCAGCCCGGTAAGAGAGGAGAGTTGAGAGATAGCTGGTGCAGCGTCTCGTAGACAACAGAATTGACTCCCTCACTGTTCTTTTCCCATCATCTAAGCCAGTCATCCATTTTCCCCAGGAGTGTTTCTAGGTATCCATCACTGAAACAAAACCCCCAGCAATTTTGTGGAATTTTTATAAAGTATAAACCATTCATGATATGCTAATAGTGAACCATTTGTCAGTATGATACCACATGCAATTCAGGTCAATGAAACTCAACTTAGAAACTGGAAGAAGAAAAATCACCTTTGCATTATTGCTTTGCATTTGTTTTCTTAGTTCTTGTCCATGGACCCAAGGGTCACCAATACATTTCCTCTCATCAATCAGCGTCATGGTGCTCTTCCCCAATCATTATAACCGATTTCAGATGGTGCTAGAAAATTATATTGACTCTGAACACCAAAAGAAATCAGTCATCCTCTAAGGGGTCACAGGAGGACGTGAAGTTTGGGAGGGCCCAAACCTTACTAAATCCAGCATACATTGGGCCCTTTAACCCAGGCATGATGGAATGAGTCTGTACTATCCATTAAGTGCTATAGGTTTATTCCACAAAGAAGTATAAAATTCCAACAATGCGATATCCTGTACAATTACATTCATCCCTTAGTATCCTTGAGGGATTGGTTCCAGAAAGCCCCTTGGATACCAAAATCCACAGATGCTCAAGTCTCTGATAGAAAATGGTGTAGTATTTGCATACAACCTACACACATCCTCCCGTATACTTTAAATCGTCTCTAGATTACTTATATTTAATGCAATGCAAATGCTATGCAAATAATTGTTATACTGTATTGTTAGAGAATAATGACAAGAAGAAAGTCTGTTCACGTTCAATACAGACACAACTTATTTTTGGAAAACTTTCGATCACAGTTGGTTGGGTCTGCCACTGCAGAGACCTGACTGCCATTTGTGATATATGCCACCACTGTTGGAAGGGGTGAGGAAGGGGTCAGCTGCGTGAGGCAGGTTCTCACAGCCGTCCTGCTGTTGCTTTCAAATACTTCCGAGCTGTCCCACTCATTTCTTTTGCTGTTGGCAGTGCGGCGCAGCTGGTCTCCCCCAAGAACACTGATTTCAAATGGTGCTAGACAATCACTATTTAAATCTAAACCACCATATGAAACCAGCTTCCTGAAGAAGCTTTATGATCTATTTTTTTCTTCATAATGCTCTCTTACCATAAACCCAAGACAACCTAGAAAGGAAAAGTTGAAACCTAGTTGTGAGTGAGTTACTTAATGGTCTAAACAGAGCTTTGGCAAATTTCATCTATTCATACAGTGATGCCACTGAATTTGTTATTGATGGGGGAGCATGCCTGGGACTCCCCTTATTCTTAAGTTGCCCAAAGGTTCAGCTTTATCATTTAGAGGCAAGGGCACATGTCAACCCCGTCACTCTTGGGTGGGAAGACAAGGAAAATCCTTTGCTTGGGTAAAGGCAGGAGAAGTCAGAGGCATCCTGTGATCAAGTACCCAGGCAGGCGGAGGATGACCAGCAGTGGTGCTGGAGAACTGTCCATCGGACATGCAAATAGGACCAAGCAAGTAAGTCCTCAGTAGGAGTGGAAGAAAAATGCTTTCCTAAACCTATGATTTTCACCTGGAGATAACTTTGTTTGATCCAAAGGATTACTGAGATTTTGGGGTCTAGGGAAGAAAACAGACTAACTCAGAGGCCAAGTCACATAATGGCACTAATGAGATGCTAATGTCACTTCTGGAATGAATTCCTTAGACTGCATCTATGAGTGAGTTAGAGGTTTTTGTGAGCTTTACTTAAGACTCTCCTTCCCTCTACTCAAAAGGTAAGGCTTTGTACTCTTGAGTTCTCCTTGGCAAATTATTTTTTGCAACAGTTCTTTTTCCCCCCCACAGTATAGTTCTTGATATCATCTTATTAGGTGGCCTGTTGTCATCCCTTTTTGTGTTCTAGACATCCAAGAAGATACTTCATGTACCCAGGCCACCTAACTAAAGGGGTGTGCACTGTTTTTATAAACTGTTATAAAAAATTATACATTAAATTTGAAATAATACAATGAATTCCTAAATGCATACTATCTAAATTCAATAACTATTCCTTTTGCCATGTTTTGCTTTAGTTATCTATATGTAATATAGATGTGTATTTTTTGCTGTATTGTTTGAAAGTAAATTGACAACCACCCATACATACACTGCTCCTACTTCAGAATGTCTTTAAACAATGAGGTCATTCTATAAAATGAAGACACGTTCTACATGACCACAAAATCTTACCATACGTAAGAAAATAAACAATTCCTTAGTATCCCCAAATATCCATTCCACATCCAACTTCTCCCACTTTCTCCAAACAAAAGGTTTTTTATAGTTTTTTCAAACCCAGATTGCATCAAGGTTGATTCACTAAGACTGGTCTCTTTTAACCTCAAAACGCTACCCAACCTTTTCTTTGGCTTATCATGACATACCACCTTGTAAAAAACAGGCTCTAATTCTGGCTGTACCATTCACTTAGTCTGTTCCCTTGGTTTATATTTAAGAACTGAACTTTAGTTTCTCCTTCTGACTTTCCTCATATATCATCCTCATTTTACAATCTCACTATGTGTATTAGAAGAACATCCAATTACCGTGTGCCTGTGGTTGATGATTCCAAGTGGGTTCAGTGCTAGTCAGTGAGGAGGTGCACTGCAGGCTGCTTACCTTCTGATTACCATAACATGCTTGTTCCTCATGGGCTTGGCTGGTTCTCTCTTCATAAGGAGATTCCAGCACAAACTCATCCTTTATCATGGAGAAGCATCCACAGCACATACCTATTGCTGCTAGGCTAGTTTTTTAAAAAATCTCTGTGAATAAAGGAGTAGAACACCAGGGCTATGGAGATGTGTGGCAATCATTTCATCAAAGATGTAAACAGCTTGTTGACTGCAATGAAAGGCACATACTTTGTGAAGTGACAGGCAGTGACACATTTCAAGTGGATAGTAAACTTAAGCACCAAAACTGGGAAAAGTGCCAGGACAGAAGAATCACTACAACTTTCAAATAATGGTTTCACTAATTCTGTGATTCCTTTAGGGACCCCCTGCCTCCTTCTGTACATGCTAGTGTAATTCGCAGTATCAGTGACTGAAGTACAAAAGCAGCAGCCAGATTATTCTCATCAGTCACAAAACTCCAAAGTCTGCTTATTTTTGATAAATAACTCGTTGTAGTGTTTGCCTACTGCCTAGAAGTTTTTCAAATGATTGACACTTCAGTTATGGGGAAAATTTTTCCTGAAGATGAATTTCTTTTACTTATGTCTGATAAGAACATATACATCTCATACACCAAATACGTCACACACAGTATATATTCAACCATGCCCTTAGCAGGGCCAAACAAATATGCTGAGTTTTTTACATTGTCTTTATGTATGCTTCTCAGAAATTCAGCAGAAGGCTGAGCGTGGTGGCTTGTACCTGTAATCCCAGCATTTTGGGAGGCCGAGGCAGGCAGATCACTTGAGGTCAGAAGTTTGAGACCAGCCTGGCCACCATGGTGAAACCCCATCTCTACCAAAAAATACAAAAAAAAAAAAAAAAAAAAAAATTAGCCGGGCTTGGTGGCACATGCCTGTAGTAAGGCCGAGGCTGAGGCAGGAGAGTTCCTTGAACCCAGCAGGCAGATGTTGCAGTGAGCTGAGATTGTGCCATTGCACTCCAGCCTGGGTGACAGAGCAAGACTGTGTTTCAAAAAAAAATTAGCCGGGCATGGTGGCCACGCATGCCTGCAATCCCAGCTACTCAGGAAGCCAAGGCAGGAGAATCACTTGAACCAGGGAGGCAGAGGTTGCAGTGAGCCAAGATCATGCCACTGCACTCTAGCCTGGGCGATACAATCAGACTCCCTCTCAAAATAAAAGGCTGGGTGCGGTGGCTCACACCTGTAATCTCAGCACTTTGGGAGGCCGAGGCAGGTGGATCACGAGGTCAGGAGTTCAAAACCAGCCTGGCCAAGAAGGTAAAAACCCTGTCTCTACTAAAAATACAAAAATTAGCTGGGTGTAGTGGCAGGTGCTTGTAATCCTAGCTACTCGGGAGGCTGAGGCAGGAGAATTGCCTGAACCCGGGTGGCAGAGGTTGCAGTGAGCCGAGATTGCACCACTGGATTCCAGCCTGGGCGACAGAGTGAGACTCTGTCTCAAAAAAAATCAGAAGAATAAAGGTATATTATTTTGCATCTATGGGCTCTTCATATTAGCCCTGTGTGACAAGGTCATTTGGTATATCTTCCCACACTGCTTTTATGTCCTTGGGGAGAAAGTGGGGTACTGAGTTGGCAAGTAGTGACCACACCAGGTGTGGTAAGAGCTGAGTAGTGGCAGTCGATTGTTTTCTGTGACATGAAAAGCCAGCAAACTGGCTTAAGGTCACTTCCCCTGGGCTTTGAGGATTTCACAAGAAGAATTCTACCTAAGCCTGACATTTCTTTAAGGATGTAGCTTTGAAATGTGTGAGACATCAGAACACAACAGTCCCAACTTGAGCATTGAAGCTGGAGATGCAACTGTGATGCAACAGAACACACTGTGATAGGCATCTTGAGTTGGGTCCCTGTTTTCACATGAAGCAAGAGGCTAGTTTCCTGTAAACAAGTCTGCATGAAGAGACTGGCTACCCGGTTAACAGCAAAAAACCCCGTGGCTCACTAGGAAGGAGATGGAAGAAAACCAGTTGATAAATTTAAAAGGGCTCATTCATTCCCTTTCCAGGTCATGCAAACGAGAACAGAGTGAGAGCAAGTGGGATCCGCTGATTTTGTTGAGTCTTTCAGTGACTTTCAGCTGCAAGGGCAACTCTACTGAGAAGGAAAGATTTCACTCAGTAAACATTAGCATGTTTCCAACCCTCCCTAGCCTCTCATTTCCAACAATCAATGTGATTGTTCTGTATTTTTAGGCCAGGATACGGTAGGGCTGAATTTCTGTAACTCAGGATGTTCTATTTTAATCATCAGCAATTTTAAGGCATGGCAACATCTGAAAGAAAAAAAAAAAATGTAATGACTCTTACACACAGAACATGCACTTAAAATTGTCAAAACTCTCCATCTCCAGCATTAAAACAATCATCTTTCAAGAACAAAATCCTTTCTCGGTGTCTCTCAGCCCACAAGCCATGAGAATGTGTCTCCATTTCAAAACCCAGTCTGTACTGTCATGCTTCTGCTGTTTCTCAGCAAGCTGCCTTTCTTTGTAACTTTTTTCTTCCAAATCTGATAGTGAAGCTGGAGCCTGAGATGTAAATTGATAAATGACACCAGGAACTCCTTGCATGGCAAAAGCTGAACAGTACAAATCCATTGTTTTCCTGGATGTGAAATGCCAGTCTGTTCTTGCATGAGCAAACTGGATTAAAGTCACTTCCCTTGGGGCCTGCGGATTTCACAAGGAGAACTGCATCTGAGCAGGACACTTCTTTAAGATGTGGCTTCAAAGTGTTTGGGACATGGGACACAATAGTCCTAAGTCGCCTATTCCAGCCGGACTATAGGTGCAGCTGGCCCTGTCCTGACGAGGGGCCACACAACTCTAAGTCTTTCTTTGTTGCCCCACATGCCTTGAATGGATGTTTTCTTATAGGAAGTGGATGAACAAGTTAACACAGGATCTGGCTGGGCTGCTTACTAGCTATGTGATCCTGGGCAAATCATTTAATTTTTCCGAGTTTCAGTTTCCTGATCTGGAGAATGGAGATGCGAATTTCTATATTGCAGTGGTTGTTAGGGTCATATGTAATGCGTTTATAAAAACAGTGGGTCACTTTTAAAGCACTATATGAATGTTTGGTGTCTCATCAGCTGGATCAGAACACGGGAGTGATTTCGAGGGAAAAGGCCAAAATGAACTGGAAAATGATGGGAAGAGGACTCTGTGAAATTGTCATAGCTTCCATCTTGGGAACACTCAGTCCACGGCAGCCACTGCTGTGTGCTTCCCATGGACTTTGTTGGCATTCACAACCACTAACATGGTTGGTGGTAGCATCTTCGTCTTTCAGAAGATGGGCTAGAGACTTAGAAAGGGTACATGACTTCCTCTTGGTCACAGAGCTGGAGTGGCAGACCAGGACTCAAACTCCAACATGCCTGATTCCCAGCCCAGGGATTCAGCCAGCACTCTTTACTGCTCCGTCCTTTACACCCTTCAGCGCATCTTCATAGGGACCTCTGAACAGTCACTGGCTCCAAGTTTCAGGGTTTCATCAGTAAGTACATGAGTAAACCATGAAAGCCAGCTTTGGTCCTGAGGAGTAGAAGTAGCACCAAATAACTCACCAAGAGAAAGGGAGAAAAATTAGAAATTAGCACAATTTGGCTTGTACTGAATGGTCAGAAGACCTGGACCCTCCACCACACTTCTAACATGCAGTGTGACCTTAAGCCAGTCCTGTCCTTCTCTAAAGCCTCATTTTTCCCGCTAACCTTAAAGAAGTTCAAGTCAAAGAGCACAGTGATGAGTCCCACAGATCATGCTTCAGATTATGACAGTGTTAAAATACTGACTCCAAAATACAGCCCGGCAGTTTATCTTCTCGAGTTTCCTGTTTCTATGACACTGTATGGTGAGATGACCAAATGCAGACTCCAGAGCCAGAATGCCAAGCTCTGCCACCAGCTCCTCACACAACCCTGCACAAATCACTTTAACTCTCTGTGCCTCAGTCTCCTCATCTGTAAAATGAGGTTAATAGGCCGGGTGCGGTGGCTCACGCCTGTAATCCCAGCACTTTGGGAGGCTGAAATGGGTGGATCACGAGGTCAAGAGATTGAGACCATCCTGGCCAACATGGTGAAATCCCATCTCTGAAAATACAAAAATTAGCTGGGCATGGTGGCATGTGCCTGTAGTCCCAGCTACTTGGGAGGCTGAGGCAGGAGAATCGTTTGAACCTGGGAGGCGGAGGTTGCAACAGTGAGCCTAAATCGCGCCACTGCATGCCTGGTGACAGAGTGAGGCTCCATCTCAAAAAAAAAAAAAAAAAGATGGTAATAACTGGACCTAGCACATAAGGTGGTTGTGAGGATTAAATCAGGTAAATATGATGAAGCCATCTGAACCAATGTTAGCACAATGTAAATATTCAGTAAATGTTAGCTATGATAATAAAAGTAACACAATAGTTTTCCATGAGCACATTATAAACAGAGATGTGGCTAGGAGGTCCACCACAGCTGGTAAATGGAGAGGGTGCAGAGATCCTGCTGTCACATGCTTTGCCGTACATGGACACATTCTAGAGTAACTGACTGCGAAGCTGAAATGGCATCTCCAACTGGATTTACTGAAATACATATATTTAATATTTTCAACTGCCTTCTCCTCTTCCCATCCTAAGACCTGAATATGGGATCTGTATCCTTGTTTTTAAGCAGGAGTTCATGTTATAGACTCTTTCTGACAGTAAATTGGGAGTTAGGTGGTTGAGAGAAAAAGAGTAGAGATCAAATGGTCAAAATGACCATTTAAAAAAAATTACCGGGCTTGTCAGGCATGGTGGCTCACACCTGTAATCCCAGCACTTTAAGAGGTTGAGGCAGAGAATCACTTGGCCCAAGTGTTTGAAACCAGGGCAACACAGGGAGACTCTCTGCCTCTACAAAATAAATTGTAAAAAATCAGCCAGGCGTGGTGGTGCACGCCTGCGGTCCCAGCTACTTGGGAGGCTGAGGTGGGAGGATCACTTGAGCCTGGGAGGTTGAGGCCACAGCGAGTCGTGATCATACCACTGTACTCCAGCCTGGGCAACACAGCAAAACCCTACCTCAAAAAAGAAAAAGAAAAATGCACTGAGGAATCATCCAGTTACAAAATAAAACAAAACTCCCTGGAGGTTGACTTAGAAGCCTCTACTTACGTAGGTGTAAAAGCAATCTGTTCACAGATATTTTCCAGGCACACAAATCCTCAGGAGGCATTTGTTCGGAAGACTTGCACCTGGAATTTAAATGACACTGTGAGCTCCTAGGAAATCTCCTAGAGTAACAGCAGAAGAAAAAGTCAGTTGTTTTCTCGTAAGCACGTTTCTCCACCAGTGTCACCAACAGAGGCATTTTTAAAAACGAGAAATAGAAAGCACCTTCTCCTTCCTGCACACAGGTTGGGAAAGTTCCTGTACAGCGAGCAACACATGCCCCCTCATGCTGGTGCTCTCTGTGCGGGAGAAAACGCGAGGTGTGGCCGTTGCTAAGGAAACCGCTAACATGAGGCAGAGCAGCAAGGTTTGCTCAGCAAGATGTTTTAGGAAATAAAACACAGTCTAAGCCTATAGATCCAATCACAGAAGAAAGGCAGGCAAGGATCCCGCACAGGAGACGGAAGGTGGCTTCTGTTTTCACAGCTGATTCTGCAGCCTCGTGCTGTAGCAGTACAGGCTGCAGAAGGCCTGCAGAGGGGAGCGCCGGTCTGCACGGACAGCCTGTGACGGCTTCAGAATCAGGTGGAGGGCAACTGAGAAGAACGGAAACCGCCTCACATTCTCTCCTACTTGGTCTAACTTTACAGACGAAATGCATCTTTCAGCTGCATCAGAAGAGAGGAAGCTAAGGTCGTAAGGTCTTCTTCATTTCTGAAAACTGATTGTTCAAGTAAATCCTTCAGTCGTCCCCCTGATGCGACCTGCTAGGGAAGCTGGGAGCGCCTTCACAGTAGCTCCAAGGGGGTATCCTTATAGGGGATTACATCTCAAAACACATTTTACCCAGCAAGAGGCTGCATGACTCAGCAGTCTGATGAAGAAAGCTCTGTCAAGTTACCACCAATTGCAATTTCTAAGTTGATTACAGCTCCACTGAGGAACCTGAACACAGCTGAGGCCACAGAGCATTCCCCAGGCTTACTGGCCAGTGGGATGATGTGGCCCAGATGTGTGGGTCGGAGCTGAATGGTCAAGACAATGGTCTGTGATTGGCAGGTGGGCTCTTTAAGCCAGGGGCTACTGAACATGCTCTTCAGTGACTGGGAAGCTCTCAAGATGACAGTAGCACAGGAACAAGGTATGTTGGGAAGATTCTTGAGAATTGAGATTAAAATCCAAGAGGAGGTTGGCCAGTAAAAGAAATGGTCAGAAAAAGCCCTTCAATACTGTCCTACAACAGAAAAATACATCTAAAAAACCAAGCTGAGAAGCACAGATGGGAAGGAAGAGGCACTGGGGTAAAACAAGAATCAAACCAACCTGAAGCTACCGAACACACAGAATTCGTGAATATTTAAACACTATCATAATAGCATGTTTCCAAAATTATCTGATTATAAAAATGAGGATAGAAACCAGTGTCAGACAAGAGCTCTTTCATTTTTTTTTCTTGAGATAGAGAGTCTCACTCTGTCACCCAGGCTGGAGTGCAGTGGCATGATCTCGGCTCCTTGTAACCTCCGCCTCCTGGGTTCAAGCGATTCTCATGCCTCAGCCTCCCAAGTAGCTGGAGTTTTAGGCGTGCGCCACTACACCCGGCTAATTTTTGTATTTTTAATAGAGATGGGGTTTTGCCATGTTGGCCAGGCTGGTCTTGACCTCCTGACCTCAGGTGATCCGCCCACCTCGGCCTCCCAAAGTGCTGGGATTATAGGTGTGAGCCACCGTGCTCGGCCCTCTTTCACTTTTCAACAGTAACTGAGGTCTGTGTCAGATTGTGAGGAACCCCAGTCTGCTGCTTTCTGAAAGCTTTCAGTATTTGAAAAAGTGGCTAGGGGAGCTCCTGGGAAGTCCTTCAGTTAACCTTAAAAAGCGTGTAATAAAACCTAATTATAGAGCATGCTTCTTTCATCCCTCCGTCACTCCTCTAGAGAATGTGGGGGCTTTCTAGCCACTGTCCCTGCAACCTCCGAGGATTTAGATGTATGAACATTATTTACAGATGGGAAAAACAGAGCACTTAAAGTTTTGGTCAAGAAAACTGTGCGGGTTAGTGACGGGGTTTCTCAGCTGTGAAGACCTGAGCTTGACAAATGCATTTTCAGCTTCCCAGGATACCCCTGGCTCCCCGGTGAGCACTGGAAGTCTGTCCCTTTTATAGCAGCCCTTGGCAGTTCCAATCTAGGGGCAGAAGCTAGCCTGCCACGGCAGAGGAGAGCAGCAAGTTCCAGCCCAGCCAGCGAGCACGCTGCACTGATGGGATTCCCGAGGCTCCGGCAGGAAGTCAAGGGTCAAGTGAGGACTTCCTAGGTGCTCAACAGTCACACTCTGGGGCCTGAAAGGTCTTAGAAGCTTATCTCTGTCTATCTCTGCTTAGAATCCAGTCGATCAATCAATACCTTTTCCTTCTCTCTGCCTCTCCTCCTGAGCCCCAGCATATTTGAGTGAAGGAACTTACACGTACGTAGCCATTTAAAAGCCAAGTGCTATCAAGTGAGTTCCCATTTCAAGGCACGTTTGAACTGGGAATAGGAAGACGGGCAGCAGCTTAAGCTTTGGGATCATACAGACCTGGATTCAGATTTCACTTGTTACACAGCCTTGGCAAGCTGTTCAATCCTTTTGGGGCTTTAGTTTTTGTGTGTGTGTGTGTGTTTAAATTTATTAAGTAGAAATGATAATGTTAACTCTCGGAGTTGTTGTGAAAACACAGCTAACTCAAATAAAACACATGATACCTAGATTTTCAACATGTTAACCACCCCCCCCCCCCCACCACATTCTCCTGTGAGGGGATGGAACAGCTAACATTTTGGGGTAAAATTTCCAGAAGATCTATACAATCGAATTGTTAAAACTGGTGTGAAAAACTAAAATAAGATTAGGCATCAGTAAATCAAGGCTGTGGGTGGGTCTGGGGGCTCCTCTGGAGGGAAGGGCCAGACCAAGGGATGTCCCAACAAGAAGTTAGGAGTCTGGGGAAAGAGATACGATATGAAACTGGGACCAGGAAATTCCATTTCTGCCTACCGATTACTCATCATTGATTCACCGCGTTTACAATTTACCAGGAGGACATGGGAGCAAATTGGAGAGGTGAATCCCACTGGATTTTACAACATAAAAATAGACAATGACAGAGGGTGTCAAAGGAAACCACAGGGCACGGCAGGGGCAAACATGGGAGGCGCCAGTCCCCGTGAGCCAGACACAGGAGGGACATGTCACTTCTTCCGCGAGGGACTAACCAGCAGCAATGCTTCAGAGACACAGGTCACTTCTCAACACTCCTGGTCAAGACAGACCTCTTAAAATCATGGGTAGATACCCACCAGCTGCCTCCTAGAAGCCTGCACTGTGCCGCACACTGCTGGAGAATACCGAGGAGGGGATGTGAAATGTCTGTCTGTGATCCAGGACCTAACTGTGGAATGGAGTCCAACTCGCAGGGACAGAGAAAGTGCTCTGGTGTGTCCTGCTGGTGGAGAGCACAGTCGTCACTGGGGACCAGATGAGCTCAGGGCAGGCTGATGGATTATTCAGTCAGGAGAGGCTTCATAGGGCCAGGGGCCTGAGCTGGGCTTTCCACGGGGGCAGCCTGGGCAGGGGAGAAAGGGAGAACTCCAGGGAGGGGACAGTAAAACCATGCCAGAGGTGGCAGGGGTGAAGACAGTGGGGGATGGGGCAGAGCCACAGTAGATGTCCCACCACCAGGGATCTGAGATGACAGGCCAGCAGGCGTGTGGGGGTGGAGCCCAAATGTAGATCCCCCACCCCCGCACACAGGGTGAAAGTTAGCTGGGATCAGGGATGGCAGGGGGTGAGAAGAAACGTGAATTTTATGAAGAGTAGAAGAAACAGATGTTTGTTAAGACCTAACATGTGGAAAGCACTGCTGTGGACAGGAGCGAGTGAGACCTGGGGCCAGTCTTCATGGAGTTTACAAGCCGGAGGGGATACAGCCCTGTGGACAGAAAACTGTTATTACACGGGCTAAACACTAGCATAGGGGGAATTCTAGGAGATGCAGGGACCCACAGGTATGGCACCAGACTTTGGGGTCAGAATAAGGATTCCCCACAGAGGTAGGAGCAAAAAGAAACAGGATATGGTCTGTTCCTTTCAAGCTTCCCACAGGGGCCAGGAGCCCCTTTTGCAGGATGTCTTAATAAATGGGACATAAAGGTACCCATTTGTCTAGAGTGCAGTGTTGGCTGGAGACAGTGAATATATGAAATGATACCCTTAAAATGCCCTTTGGCTCAAAATGAGTCCCTTTCCCTGACCCCAACTTCAGAAGTCAAAAGGAAGAGGATCGTGTCGTGGGACCCCAAATGACACTCACACTGCAGGTGAAACACTGGGGTGACTTTCACACGCACAGCTAAGAAGGAAGACCGTTTCCATATGACTGCAAGTGCACAGAAAATCTAGCACGCGCGACAGGAGGAGCAGGGAAGGAAGCGCTTGCTTAGGAGGGACTCAGGAGCATGCAAAGCCTCTGTCCTGAATCTGCTCCCTCTATGTATGGAGGCCATGAGTAAGGTACCCATTCCAAAAACAGCAGCAAGGGGAGGGTTAGGAGACATTCTCATCCAATGTGAATATAAAAATCTTAAGAAGAAAACAATACCCACTGCTTTCTGTTCCATTGTCCCAGCTTACTGTGTGATTTTCTGTTAGAACTGTACCCACAGCTTTAATTTGATGCATTTGCTGGATTATGATTTTTTTAAACAAATAAAACAGGGAAGAAAAAAAATCCAAGGTAGATTTCAGTTAAACTATCACCACAATGATTCTCCATTTCACTCCCGTGTAGGAAATGTGCATTTGTTTCTACGGAGCATGTGTAGACAGCCCTAGCTCCCTGGAAGAGAGATCTGAGGGAAGGCCATTATGGACGCATGGTGGTCTTAACACAGCGAAACTCGGCTCTTCAGTAGCTTTTTCTTTTCTTTTTTTTTTTTTAAGAGAGTCTCGCTCTGTCACCCAGGCTGGAGGGCAGTGGCGCGATCTTGGCTCACTGCAAGCTCTGCCTCCCAGGTTCAAGTGATTCTCCTGCCTCAGCCTCCCGAGTAGCTGGACTACAGGTATGTGCCACCACACCTAGCTAATTTTTAGTAGAGATGGGATTTAACTATGTTGGCCAGGCTGGTCTCAAACTCCTGATCTCAGGTGATCCACTTGTCTGGGCCTCCCAGAGTGTTAGGATTACAGGCGTGAGCCACTGCACCCAACCAGTAGCTCTTTTTAAAATAAACTGGGCTGGGCATGATGGCTCACACCTGTAATCCCAGCACTTTGGGACGCCAAGGCTGGAAGATAACTTGAGGCCATGAGTTTGACACTAGCCTGGGCAACACAGCAGGACCCTGTCTCTCTACAAAAAATTTAAAAAGTAGCAGGGCGTGGTGGTGTTTGTAGTCCCAGCTACTTGGGAGGCTGAGGCAGGAGGATCACTTGAGCCCAGGAGGTTGAGGCTGCAGTGAGCCTTGATGGTGCCACAGCACTCCAGCAACGGAGCGAGACCCTGTCATACACACACACACACATAATTAAAATAAAATAAATTGCCTACTTTAAAAATAAAGACAAGGCGGAGCGCAGTGGCTCATGCCTGTAATCCTAGCACTTTGGGAAGACGAGACAGGTGGATCACTTGAGGTCAGGAGTTCGAGAACAGCCGGGCCAACACGGCGGAACCCCGTCTCTACTACAAATACAAAAATTAGCCGAGCTGAGAGATCACACCACTGCACTCCAGCCTGGGTGACGGAGGGAGACTCTGTCTCAAAAAAATAAAAATAACAATAAGGCAATACAGGTGTTGGGGAGGGGGTCTGGGAGGTGGCTGTCATTTATCTCCAAAATCATGCTAGAAGCTAAATATAGAATCATTTTTCCTCCACACTGTGTCCGTGGGCTTGGAAGAGGAAAAAATGGCACTTAGTGTTACTAGGACCAAAAGACAGCTCCTCCGACTAAAAGATCATCCTGGAGGTGCTTAACTGAATACTGATGACATATTAACATTCTTTGGGGGGAAACACGTTTTGTAATAATCAATTAAAAAAAAAAAACAAAGTGATCCATGAAGCTATTTAAACACCACCTGGAAAAACAGGATTGACTCCACAGGAGGGCTCCCTGGGTGCAGAGATCTCGGTGCAAATCCCATTTCGCTGACTTGCTTTCTCTCCTTAGACAAATGTATGTGGCAGGGCTGAGGACCTGCTCATGTCCTTTTCTGGGGACGCCACACATGGCTGGTTTCTGGCTCTCGGGGACAGTGGCTCAGGTCAGAGGAGAACCCTTACTGGCTGTAGTGTGGTGGGCACAGCAGGGGTGGGCCGGTTCACCTCCTGGCTTTGAAGAAATGGGTTCTCTCCTATGGCATCTGTGATCCCCAAAATCCTCAATCAAGCAGGAAGGGGGTGAGTCGATGGCTCTTCCCAAGGCCTTCTCCTCCCATGGACAGCTTCTCTGTCCGAGGTCTCTCGCCGTTTCTCCCCCTTTACTCCATCCCAAGAGGCACTTGTGAGCTTCAAGGGCATCTTCTAAATATTACATTCACTCAGTGCCCCAAAGAGTACAGCATGTTCTTAGAACATTGCTCAATTCTTTCTCCTGCGGTAAGGATTCAGTTTGTTTTATTAAGAACTAGTGTGGCATAAGTTAATTCTCATCCAAAAAAAAAAAAAGAAGTATATCAAGTCTCTTCTTTTGGCGAATAGTAGATAGAACTGTTATTATTCTTGTTTCTGTCCCAGAGCTAATACATTCATGACACACTGGCAAAGGATGTTTTGCAAAAGCTGTCTATGGCAAATAACTGATTTGTTTCCTTTTGTAAAAACGAAGTTCTCCTTTCTGACCCAAGTCGTTTTCTAAATGATCTCAAAGGGCAAGCTGCCTCTTCCAACGGGACGCCGAGGCCACGCTGGAACCTCCTTCCGAGGTCTGGACAGGAGCTGTGTGGTGCAGAGGAGGGCTGGGCCCAGAACCCAGAGGTCTGCCTTGGGCTGGCCTCTCTCTCCAGTCCTGTGACCTCTGGCTGACCAAAGCCTCCCTGGTTCTGTCCCTTCGTGTCTGAAATAAGCAAGCTGTATTTAATAGTTTTCCTTTTGCTCTAAAATAAGACGATTCTGAAATATGACATTAAGTGTGAGGCCGGTTTCTGCTTTGGACCTCACCGAAGGGGCTTTAGTCATAAGCCCATGTGTGGAAACTGGCCCTGCCAAAAAAGAAACATTCTGAATCATTCAAAACCATTAAGAATGTTGGCTCTGACTTCAGAAAGGCAGGATAAACAGACCCGTGCCCAGCGGGAACTCACTTACTGGATGTCTGTGTTTTTAACTCATCGGTGCCTGAGCACTTCCCAAGTTCCTTCTAATGGCTTCAATGTTTAATGCTGTCACATTTGTACTATTAACTCCACTTCATAAAGGTGGGGGGGGTGGGTATTTAATTTGGTGCTAAGTGCTCATTAATCTTTCTAGTGTGGTCACCAGAACTGGATTTTGCAGCCTCTATCCAGAACAGGTTAATTCTCCCACCCCACACAAGTTATAAAGTAAAGAATAAAGCTCCCCCGCCCAACTTTTAAAGTCCTTTTCCCCTAAACAATACTCTAAAATCAATGAATCTAGAGATTCTTTGGACTGGAATGGGTTCCAAATCAATTGACCTCTAAGCTCCAAATGCATTTGGATTCTGCCTCTATTGATCTGAAATAATCAAGGCTACAGGAATTGGGATATGGTTCTGGTTTCTAGAATTTACCTGAAAAACTAGGACACCTTTGACCATCCATATTTCTAGGAAGCCCTCTGACTATCCATATTTCTAGGAAACCCTTTAACCATCCATATGTGGCTGCTTTTTTATACATACAGTACTCATGCAAAGTAAACAGAAAAATAAAAGAGTAAATTGCAACTTCCAGGTCACAGTTCACAGTGTATCTGGCAACTATGTGGTAGAGTTCAGTGGACCTGCCGGAGTCCTTGTGTATGCCCCAGACACAGGCATACACATGCAGAGCTCAAGAAAAGCTGCCCAAGAAAATGACAGTCTTTTTTTTTACCTTTTTCTTTTTCTTTTTCTTTTTTTTTTAAGGAAGCTTTCACGGATCTAGAACTAACTGGGCACATAATGGGTAAGGTCAAACACTGAAACTTTTTTTTTTTTTAAACTTAAAAAATTCTGGCTGGGAATGTGGTGGCTCGGGCCTGTAACCCCAGCACTTTGGGAGGCCAAGGTGGGTGGATCACCTGAGGCCAGGGGTTCAACACCAGCTTGGCCAACACGGCAAAACCCCATCTCTACTAAAAATACAGAAATTAGCCAGGCGTGGTGGTGGGCGCCTGTAATCCCAGCTACTTGGGAGGCTGAGGCAGGAGAATTGTTTGAACCCGGGAGGTGGAGGCTGCAGTGAGTCAAGATCACACCACCGCACTCCAGCCTGGGTGACAGAGCGAGACTCTGTCTCCAGAAAAAAAAAAAAAAGTTAAAAATTCCGTGTTCAGAAAGCAAGAGACATGATGCTGTTTTCTCCAATTCTGAAAGCTCCCAGTGGTCACAGCATCGTAGCCACGTGTGACATGTGCATCCAGGCAACTGAATGATTAACTGTCACCAGACTTCTCCATGGCCTTACTCGAACTGAGTAAGCTGGTAGTATTTCCTAAGAGTTGTCACTCAGTTGTGAAAACAGAGAGAGCTTTTTGTTTTTTGGAAAATCCTGATCAGCCGAAATGACCGGGTGGTCAGCCCTGCCCATCTTGTGGCTACTTAGATAAAGGCTTCTTTTCCCAGGCAAGGAGAGAGATGATGGTTAACTTGCTTTTTAGACTGAAGTCATCGCTATTCACTGGTGTAATGAATAAGCTAGACTTTTTTTTTTTTTTTTTTTTTTTTTTTAAAACCTCCTTTCAAAAGCAACACTACATTTTTCTCTTCTCTGGAAATGAACAGAACACGTCATAATTTTTTAAACATCCATCAGTGCCCATGAAAAATTTTTTAAAAATAATCTGAGCCTCACTTGTTCATTGCCTACAATATCAATCAATGGCTTAGATATCTCTCCGTGTTATATTACTTCTCAGCGCTCTTAATTCATCAGGTCAAACAGAA
This sequence comes from Mandrillus leucophaeus, assembly GCF_000951045.1. Lineage (NCBI taxonomy): Eukaryota > Metazoa > Chordata > Mammalia > Primates > Cercopithecidae > Mandrillus > Mandrillus leucophaeus. Next base: position 4,002,522 of record NW_012105364.1, on the reverse strand, counting down.
TCTTAAAACATCATTTAAAAGCTTCCTTCCTTCCTTTCCATGTCTCAGGGTATCTGTAATGATAATTTTGGTGTGCTGAAATCAAATGACTGACCAAGGCCCAACTGTGATCACAGGTAAAAAACGTTTTTCTGCTTTGCCAAAACTCTTTGCTCTCTGTGTCAAACTGAAAGAGCCCTCCCAGACCCAGGGGCCAGGTGGAGAGGCCACACACACCCGCCCGGCGCGGGACTGCCTTGTATGGCCTCACCGGGGCCCGGTTCCCGGGACGGTGACTCAGCTCCGGAGGACCACCTGCTGCGTGGGGGTTGCTGCCTAGCAGGTCATTGCCAGTCACGAGGGCAGAGAGACCCAAAGGATCAGAGAACAGCTCCGAGCAGGTCAAGGGCAGTGCCAGAAGGAAAGCCTTTGTTTACAGAAGGAACGATCCTGCACCTTGTGGTGAGGTATTAAAGAGTAGAGGGGCTTTGCACCTGCATCCTAAGCCTCTTGGTTCACCACTAAGCCGCACAGCCACAGGGAGGAAACCACTGGGAATACCATCACAGAAAATGAAGGTAGGGCCGCAGGGCACCTCCCACTCTCAAAGGGAAAAGACGGCCCTGGATCATCTTTCTAAAACACCACTTTGATGAAGTCGCCATGATTTTCTAAAGTAATAAATGGCAGCCACTACCTACAAGATAACAGAGTGCATTTGAAACCTTTCTACCACCTAAGTCCAACCCACCTTCAGGGCATTCGCTCTGCTTCCTTAGATAAAGCCTCTGCTCGGGCTAAGATGTTCTGTCTCCGCTGCCCCAACTCTGCAGGCTTTCTCCTCCCGCTGCCTGGAGCAGAGAATGGGGGAGCCGTCAGGAGCCACAGACACTGCGCTATTCCACATGGGATTCTTTTTATTGTTTGATCTATTTCACATGTACAAAGCTTTGACCTTCCAAATCTAAGAATTCCTACTTAGAACTGGTAGGTTCTAAGAACCTCCTGGGACCGATTCTGGCACACGTCTCTTCTGAACTCACAGAGCTTGTGCCTTAACAATTTAGAGTCAACTGACTTTGCTGTCCTTTCTAATGTGTTAAGTTTCAGTCCGTGACAAACACTGACAAGATGTGTACCTCATCAGTCACTGTAAAGGGAAAGGACATGGCCCCTGCGGCAGAGGTCCACAGTCACACAGACGACAGAAACGTGCCCGATGCCTTCCAGTGTATGTCACAAACACGTATTTGACAAGGGACAGCAGAGACTCTGCAGGTGGTGAGTTTTGCGTGCGGCGCCAGAGAAGTCTTCATTGGGGAGCTCCAGGCTGGATTTTAAAGGAAAAGCCGAATTTTAAGGGAAGAACAGGTTAAACACCAAAGGAAAATGGGGAGGAATGTTTCAAGGAACATGTATACTAAACAACACAGTGCATTCTCTCCAGCTCTGCAGCTCGGGGTTCCAGGGCCGGGGGTCCGATAAGGTTGGGAGAAGCAGGCCTTATCACGACAGGCTTTGCAGGGCAGGCCGAGTGTGTACGGCGTTTGAGGTGGAATGACAGGGTTATGCCCTGTGGAAGGGGCCGACTGTAGGACTGCTCGGAATTGGGAGTTTGATGGGGGAGAGGCACTTTCACAGACATTATCTGGTTTCATCACCACCCCTTCTTCAGCCATATATTTGGCGATTAATTGCGCACTTGTGACATGTTCCTTTCTGCTCTCTGTTCCTTAATGCCTCCTGCTTTTTTGTCTTGTCTCCAGCTGGGCTATCCGTTCCTGGTGGCCACAGAACAATACCTTCTTTAATGGCTCCCACAGTGACCAGCACGTGCCTTAAACTCAGAGCAGGTCAATCAAACTCCTTTTAATTGAAATTTTAGGATGTGCTTTTGCCACACTCTCAAGTAATTAAATTCATCAGCAAATACCAAGTCCTAAAATAATGAATGGTACTTAGGAAACACATAAAGAGTGGTAGAAAACTAGGTGGGCTGGGGTCATCCTGTGGAGGCCCTGGACGGCCCGGCTAAATAGCATTTGGAACTCTTCTGTCGAAGTGTTTTGATAAAGAAATGAGGTGACTGAAGCTGTGCTTAATAAAAGATGAACTTAGCAGTAAGATGGGCTGGAGGGAGACAGTTGCTGTGGTGGTAGAAAGAAGAGGTGAAGAAGTGTTGTCAATGCAGGTGACAGCATTTGCCACCATCTGAACCAGCACGCAGCGCCGTTCCTCTAGGGCCCCTTGAGCCTAACAGAGCTCTTTTCTGACATCCGTCGCACTTAGGAAGAACGCATGGTGATGCTGGCTTTTATTCTCCCTCCCTTTCTTCCTTCTAATAATTAGCAAGCAACAGTTATCTGCCAGACACTGTGCTATTACACAAGGGAGAGAGAGATGAAAAGCAGTCTCTGCTCTGATGCCTTGTGGGAGACGGAGAAAAGTATCTGGTTAAAACGCAGCGTGTTGAATTCTCTGATACGCCCTCCCTCCTTCTCTCTCTTCCTTCTGGCCAGTCTGTCTTCCCTTTCTTTCTTTTTCTTCCAAAAAAAAAAAAAAGGATCTGAAGCATAATGAAAGAAGTCAGCTAGGAATGGGGAAGAGGGAAGCTAATCTAATACGGGGGATCCCTGGAGGAGGTGGCATCTGAGATGACTCTCGCATGAGCAGGTGTCAGACGAAACCAGAAGGAAGGGAGAAGAGCTGTGCGCAGACACAGGCTGGGGCAGAGGAGTGGGCTCAGCAGCCTCCTGAGACATGGGCTGGAACCCGGAAAACGAGGAGCCATGAAAGAGGGGAAGACAATGACATCTATGCTTTAGAAGGATCGGTCTGGAGTCAGCAGAAGGGCTTATTGGAAGGTAGTGACTCTGGAGTCAAAGAGACGGCAAAGTACAGATTTGAGAGATGCCACAACAGACGCATTAAGCCCTGGAGCTGGAATGATATGCACACTGAGAGAGTGAGGGAGTGAGGGCCTTACTAAAGACCTTTAAAATGAGTTTATTTCACCCAGAAGCTCCAGCAAGGGAGACACACACTGCCTCGTGCTGGCCACGAGGTGGCAGCCTCGCACTGCCATTCTAGCAGAAAATGCGTCCCATCCTCACCGGGGCTCACCACCACGTGGGCAGAGCCACTCAAAAAATCCCACCACGGGGACCGGAGCTCTCTAAGCTTGCCCCATAAACACGCTTTTCTCCCACAGAAAGCCTCCACAGAAGCAATGGAAAAGTCAGTTGATCCGGGGAGAGAAGGATAAAAGCTCGTGCTCTTCAGAGAGCTTTGGGCTGCTTCAGGGTGGCGGCTGGGCCTTCTGACAACTGCGAAGAGACAGAGACGATACAGGCTGGGGACCAAGGGGTTCGATGAAGGGCGTCATCCCCAACGAGAACCAACTCGTGGAGAGTTCGGGCCCCATGGCTAAGTCTGACCCGACGCTGGCGAATGCCGCTGAGGACCCTGAACGCCTGCGGGGACCCCATCCCCAGGCCAGCGACAGCCACCACCCAGGGCCCTGGTCTCCGTCAGGCAACGCAGGACATCTGAGGGAGGCTGGGCCGCAGATTCCACGTGTAGCTGGGAGGGGTCTCTGCGTCTGGCAAGGCAAGGGCTGCTGTCTAAACTTCCAAGGGAATGATGTGGGCACCCCAGGAAGAAGGGACGCCCTGACCCCGCTCCATAGGTGAGGGCATGGAGAGCCCATCCCACTGTGGCCTGGTGGCCTATCACCACTCTCTGATGGGCTTAGTGTGATTTTCAGCCACTTGCTGTTTGCCACTCAGAGGCAAAGCGGCTGCAAAAGGTAGGAGAAAGCAAGAGACTCCCTCACCTGGAACACAGCATCCACCGCGATCCCAGAAAAGACAAATCCCCTTGCAGGCACTTCAATCCACACAGCAGTCCTGAGACGAGGGTCCTGTTACCACCCCCATTTCACAGTGAGGAAACCGAGGCACAAAGCATGAAGTAACTCCAATGTGCCCAGATGCTAGCAAGGAGCAGAGCTGGAGTTTAGGTCCAGGCAGCCTGACCTCAGAGCTTGTGCGCTACCTGCTGCCTGGTACAGTCCACAGAAAGAGGGCCAGTGCCCGGCCCAGAACCACATGCCCTGGGGCTGGAGACAGGTCGGGGCAGCCGAAAGGTGGAGGCGCCCTCTCCAGCGCTTCTTCCTCACCCCCTGCGGCTTTCTCCTGTGCTCCAACTGCCACCACTTGCTTGGGCAGCCAAGCATGACAAACTGGCCAGCCACCAAGCAGGACTTTTCAAAGGAGGAGTAAAAACCCTTGTATGAATGTACACTCTTCTTGCCACACACAAACGCCTTCCTTCCACCTTCAAAGGTGATTCTGAAACTGCCCGTTTTTATCTTTGCTTCAGTTGTGCTTGATTTACAGCCCCCTGAGGTGTTTTGTGTTTTTTTTTTTTTTTTGGACGGAGTCTTGCTCTGTCACCCAGGCTGGAGTGCAGTGGCACAATCTCAGCTCACTGCAACCTCTGCCTCCCGGGTTCAAGTGATTCTCCTGCCTCAGCCTCAGCCTCAGCCTCCCAAGTAGCTGGGATTATAGGCACCTGCCACCACACCTGGCTAACTTTTTTTGTATTTTCAGTAGAGACAGTTTCACCATGTTAGCCAGGCTGGTGTCGAACTCTTGACCTCAAGTGATCTGCCCACCTAGGCCTCTCAAAGTGCTGGGACTACAGGCATGAGCCACCGCGCCCGGCCTCCCTGAGGTTTTTAACTAACATTGCTAGTGGTTTAAGTTGGGCACTGACAAGTGTTAGAACCTAATTGCAGAGGTCACGTTGTTTGAACACCGGAACCTCAAGGCATGCTGATCAAAGGAGAAGGGACCGAGGACCAACAGGAGTGGGGCTAAAGGCGTCCTCCTGCTCCGGTTTCCTGTGAACCCGCTCCTCTGAGGAAAGGAGTAGTCCCTGGCCACAGAAGACACAGGATCCTCCTGGGGGTCCTCCTTGGTCACGTCACACTTTCAGACTGCGTGGCGGGACACTGACCACCGAGCCCACAGACGTGGGTTTGAAAGCTACGCTTTCAAATCAGCAACTCCCTTTCCTCGTGAATATTTTAGTGTGTGATATAGAACATGTTTACACACTGAATTAAAGCACCTGCCACTGAACCCTCCTGCTGGAATTATGGGGGGTGGGAGGAGATGGAAAAAAATCAATGTTTCAAAGCAGTCCTGATGTGCTAAAAATATCTCTCACTTCTCCTTTCATCTGTCTGGTCATTGTCCCAGACGCAAGCTCAGCACAGCCTCGCCCGTACAACATGTCGAATCGCTGTCTACCTCCACTTCTTAATCGGACAAAGAGAGAATATTCTTTTTTTTTTTTTTTCCTTCCTCAGACATTAGTCCAAGATTACAGACTAGGATATAGCAACCTATTATTCAAGAACAGCTTTTAAAGGTAGCTGCTTCAGACTGGCACTTTGGGAAAACTTTGAAAGTAGACTCCCTTTTTTTTTTTTAATGCTTATTTTAACTATAGATTGGTGGTAACGATTCAACCGCAGAGATCCAGCTAACTGTTGGCACAGAAATCCCTAACGCTACTCTCAAGCAAATAAGATCTTGTAAGGGGAAACTCCTGCAAAATACACCTTGTGAACAAGCTGCTCGCACCTCCTCTTGCAGCTGCAAAGATATTCTACTCTATTGCTTAACCCGTGACCTTGAAAAAACTCCACCTTTCCTTCCAGCAGCTCTGCTGCATCCACCTGTCCCTACAGGTAGTAAAAGATTAGACGGAACAGAACCACGTTTACACAACACACTTCCGAGCCTCTCTTCCTTCTAGCCCCGCCCCACCCCCACTCCAAGGCCGAAGTTCATTTCTTCCTGCAGGTTCACTCTTTAGAATTAACCAACACTGTGCTTTTCATCCTGCTCAACACCAGTCCTTTGGCCTCACAATGCTCGCCTGTGTGGAACACGCTGCAGCCCACCAGGTCATCTGCTTTAGACCCAGCTCCATGTCAAGTCCTGTTATGGTCCCTTAGGCATATTGTCATGCTCCTGGGCACCTGAAAACTGACAACTGGTTTCAGATTTCTTACAGTTTGCTTTTCTGGTTTATCCTTATTTATTCCCCTCACAGTGACATTCACAAGAAGCAGCAGTGGCAGGCAGTCTCTTGGGGACAGGTCTGTCCTGAATAACCTGGGGGGATGCCCTGGCCAGGGGAACCTCACAGGGGCTCATCAAGAGATTCCAGGAGATGGAGTTTGAGACCGGCCTGGCCAATATGGTAAAGTCCCATCTCTACTAAAAATGTAAAAATCAGCCAGGCGTGGTGGTACGCACCTATAATCTCAGCTACTCGGGAAACTGTGGCAGGAGAATTGCTTGAACCCGGGAGGCAGAGGTTGCCGTGAGCTGAGATCGTGCTACTGCACTCCAGCCTGGGCAACAGAGCAAGACTCTGTCTCAAAAAAAAAAAAAAAAGAAAGAAAAAAGCCATTCCAGAAGACTTCTGAAATGGAAGTGGCCACCACGCAGCTGCACCTGCCACGTCCTTCCCTACTCCAGGACCTCTGAAATGTGCTGCTCTCTATGCCGAGAGCTCTCACCCCTACCCCCTGACCCACACATGCCTGCTCATCCCTGTGCTGGGACCTTGGAAATCACCTCCTCAGGGAACCACTGGGAAGGAGGTCCTTGTCATCTCAGTGCCTTCCCCTCAGGCCATGATTTTTCTTGGGCCTTTTTTTTTGGTGTGTGTTTACTTAGATTCCACGATGACAGAGACCATGCTTGTGTTTTCATCACTATCATCTTCACCTCACTGCCAACCAGCGCATGGCACGCAGTAGGTGCTCAAGAAAGGTTTACTGAATAAATGGACGAACAATGACGTCAGCCTACTTTGACCTCTTGAGTTCCTCTGATCTCTGAATGTTTTGGAGAAAGGACCTTTAACAGCATCTCCCATCTCTTCCTGGCCTTGCCACCCCACCCAGTAAAACCATAATACTTGCTGGTATAGCCTCCTCCTGCAAATAAAAGTATAAAAGGAGTTCAGAATGGACACTCCAAACAAAGGGATTTATGACCTTGGTCTCATGTTCCACTGTGGTGATAAAATTCACTTTTCTATGAAATTGCAAATTCCTCCCTTCAGCAGCATTGCCAGAGGTCCCCAGAACAAAGCAAAACTGGGTATTCAGAATTTTTTAAGTTTAGGAAACGCTGCCTGGAATCTCTATTTCTCCCTCCTCTGGTTGCATTCTATTCCTCAGGTTATGTGCTTATGAAATTCGTATCTTGCTCTGTGCCCAAAGATGCTTCCAGCTCGCTTGCTTCCCCCGCTCCCCGCAGGCCTGCAGAGAGCACCGCCCCAGTCTGCTATTAAGATCTGCTCAACTGTTTAATTGCACAGCCCGTCCCAGCAGCAACCTCTCCACAGCCTCTCACTTGCCAACCAACTGGCCGCCCACTCACATTCTCTTGCTGGCTTGCTCACTGCCCAAACACACACCCCTCCCCCAGTTCATCTCTTACCCACTAACACAACGACGATCTGACTTACCTGATTTGCTGACGCGCTTTACCTGAAGCCCCACCCACCCCCCCTCCACTTTTCCAGAGTTCTACCCACAAGAAAAGAAGGAAAGCAGCCAGCCTGGTCTAAATACAAAAGATTTACTGTCAACACCTTGAAACTTGGAAAGGGTCCATTACATGCCAGCATCAGGCTTTTGGTGGAAAAGCGCGGTAGTGGGGACGGTAGGAAGATGCTAAGAAGAAAAGACGAAGGGGAAGAGGAAGATGAAAATCCATCAATCCTCCCTCTGAGTCTAGTTGGCCAGGACAAGGACGACACAGGACTTTTGTGAAAGATTCTGGAAATATTTCAGAGAGACGCCTTGAGAATATCCACATGGTGGTACATGGGGCATAAGATCTGAGTTTCAAGACCTGAGCCTGAGTCCTGGCTTTCCACCTGCTAACCACGTCCCTGCCATCAGGGCAGGCTGATGTTTCCTGGTTAGTACAACAGGGATGCAGAAATCTATTTCCCAGAGTTGCCAGGAGGATTAAATGAGGTCATGTATGTGAAAGCATCTTGTCAACTGTGAACACTAGACATAGTATACATTAGTTTTTGGTGTTACCCAGTAGGTCATTTCTCTCTCTCAAACATTTATTGTCTATCATGTGTCCAGGTATTTATCCAAAAGTAAACACTACCCAATCATGGCATCATGTTTTTTTTGTTTTTTGTTTTGAGATGGAGTCTCACTCTGTTACCCAGGTTGGAGTGCAGTGGCGTAATCTCTGCTTACTGCAACCTCTGCCTCCTGGGTTCAAGCAATTCTCCTGCCCCAGCTTCCTGAGTAGCTGGGACCACAGGTGCGTGCCACCACACCCAGCTAATTTTAGTATTTTTAGTAGATGGGGTTTCACCATGTTAGCCAGGATGGTCTCATCTGCTGACCTTGTGATCCACCTGCCTCGGCCTCCCAAAGTGCTGGGATTACAGGCGTGAGCCACCGTGCCCAGCCCCAGTCATGGCTTTTAAGGGGTCAGTGTAAGCCAGTGAAGATGGACAAAAAATAGGAATTACAGAACATAGTATGACACATATACAACTGGGTAAGCAGAGGGGACTGTGGAAGCACCCAAGGGGCACCTAGCCCAGCCCTTAGGAGTCAGCACAGGCTGCCTGGAAGAGGTTTCATCTGAACAGTGCTCTGAAGGGACAGTAGCCATTGGCCAGGAAAAGGGAAGGAAGAACTTCCAGGCAGAGGGCAAGCATGACGGGCCTCATTTGGCTGCACTAGAGATCAACAAACAATGGTAAGGATGGGGGGAGTCCTGAGAGGTAAGACCAGATCATGAAGGGTGTCTTGAGCCCTGTCAAGACATTATGAGGTCAACCAAGCAACAATAACATCACAAGACAACAGGTTTCTTTCTGGGTCCTGACGGTGTACTTAAGTTATAGGGCTTGAACTTACTGGATGGCATTAATGAGCTTCTGTTCATGTCTAATAACGAAAAAAGGGGGTTCTATCATGGGCTATGCCACATTTGTTTTTCTTGGTAGTTGGGACAGCTGCTTTGTGAATTGCCTTTTTTGAACATATCCTACTATACGCACAGCACAATTGCTTGAGTCATGGGGGCGGGATGTGGTAATCTGCACTATGCATGAGCTGTAGCCAGGTGATCCAGCACAAAGGTGCTCAGCTGTGGGGAATACATGCATTCTTCCCTAACACATTAAAACCACCACCAAAGGAAACTGGCTGAATAAAACTGGCCCCAAGGATAAAAACACCTCCAACACGAGTCATTCATTTATGAAAAGTGAATAGGATACAAATTAAAAGCTTGGGCACAGGAGCCAGACTGCTGTGACTTGAATCCTGGCTCCTCCATTTCCATCTTCCCCAGCCTCAGTTGTCTATCTGTAAAATGGGTCTCATGGTAGGATCTGTCACACAGGATTGTGTATTAAAAGAGATAATCAAATCAAGTATTTGGCACAGTGCCTGGCACATGGAGTTCTCAATACCTGGTGTTGGTGGTGGTTCTATTTGTTGTTTTTTATTGTAGCAATGCTGAATCCAGTCTGCTCCCACCTATAGTCTACATGATGGAAGAATTAGAGACTTGAACACAGAAATAAATTATCTCTGTTAACCCTAACCCCAGAACACTGAGGCCACAGGAAATACAACCGCAGTGACCTGGACTTCTGCGTTAGTCATGGTCAGTACATATTAGGTCACGGCTAGTCTATGCTTTGTCACATGGTGGTGACATTCCAGTTTCATATGAGAGGGCTCTCAGTTAAGTAAGTGCACTACAAATGCCCACTGGGAAACACCCGTGGTCTATCTAAAACGTTGTTCCAGTGCCCCCTTGTTTTTTGTTTGGCTTTGTTTTTTTTTAAAATCCCAGAGAAAATACCATAGAATATTTCATTAGACCTTTTTATTCAAGATCCATCTTAAAAAGTTGAGGCTGCACCTCAAATATCTTTTATTTTCATTACTAACTTGTTACATGACCCCTACTGCCTGTGAATATATCCAAAGATTTTTCTGTGTTTTAATCTGAACTCACTTTGAAGCTATTTATATGTTTGGCATGGTAACACGATGGAGATAATAAATGCCATGCAGGTCTGACTCCGCTTTGAAAGCAGTTTTCTTAGTGACACCTTCCTCAGGATTCCCTGAGCTAACTTTATGGCATCTGGTAAGTAACTTCATATTCACTCCATAGCGTTTATGATCTCACAATCATTTCCGCAGATCTAGCCTGGAAGCTAAATTTTAAAACTAGCTGTGGATTTAGAAGATGATTCATAAGCTCTGTGCATACCATGGTTATGACTGGTGGAAGGCAAAGATTCTTACATCAGTCTTCTTTACATTTAACAGCAAGGGAAATAACAGGTTAGAGGAGTACTTTGTATCTACCCTCCCTTGCTTCCGGCAAATTAATGAAAGCCAAATAAATTGCAACACTTTGATATCTGTGTCTCTGTAACGTTAAAGACAGCCCTGGGCTAGGAGAGATGAACGTGGTAGGGCACCTCCGGGCCAGCTTCCCAGTGGAGCAATGGTATTGGAGAAGTGGACAACGTGGGGAGGCTCAGGGAGCTATATCTTCAGAGGCAGAGAACGACACGGTGCATCAGGCAAGCAACAAGCTCTTTTTGCAGCATAAAAGCAAGAGGGGAGTGTGGCAGGAGAAAAACTCAGGTTATTTTATTTTTTTCTGAAAACCACTTGCTGAAATAGAACGCCTCTTCTGAATACTGACATCACGAGACTATCAATTTAGGTTATATTAAATTTTTTCAGGATAGCTATCCTTAAATTTCAAAGCATTTATTGGCCAGGCTTCTAAAGTGCGATAGCATAATTCACTAGGAAGCAGGGAATTTAGAATCGAGGTGACACCGGACCCACAGAGTGAGTCTCTGGGGGTAGAGGCGGGAATACGCTCAGTAAGGCAGCGGGTCAGCCCTAAGGCTGCCCAGGGTGAGGCCTCCTCTGCAGGGTCTCACGGGTGCCTTCTCCTGGAGCCATATCTAACGACTTTAAAATGTTAACCCTGGGTCTGTTCTGGTGAACTTCATCAATGTTTGTAACATCCTGGAAATTATTTATTCCAAGAAGCTGGAAATAAAAAAAGATCTTCCCAGATTTCTGAAAATGGGGTGGATCCTGACCTACATTCAGTGTTCTAGATTAAAATCACAGATTTTGGATAGAGAAAAAAAAATATTCTCTGCAATCTAATAAAACCAACTTTTTTTTTTTTTTTGGAGACAGAGTCTTGCTCCATGGCCCAGGCTAGAGTGCAGTAGCACGATCTCGGCTTGCTGCAACCTCTGCCTGTCAGGTTCAACCGATTCTCCTGCCTCCTGCCTCCTGCCCCAGCCTCCCAAGTAGCAGGGATTACAGGCATGTGCCATGATGCCCAGCTAGTTTTTTGTATTTTTAGTAGAGATGGGGTCTTGCCATGTTGCCCAGGCTGGACTTGAACTCCTGACCTCAGGTGATCAGGCCATCTTAGCCTCCCAAAGTGTTGGGATTACAGGCGTGAGCCATCATGCCTGGCCAAAACCAACATATTTTACGGATAGGAAATTGAGGCTTAGATGAGGGGAGAAAAACATTACACAGATTAAACCACAGCTAATGTCAAGTGGTGACCAAAGGCGAATCTTTTATTGCAGGCTGTGGGTTTTTCCATGTGGCTGGTGGTACGCTGCACCAAGCAGCACACACACTAGGCCAGTTTCCTGTGCAGACCCAGGTGCAATCCCATCTCTAAGCCAGGATGCTATTAGGTCTCAACAACCCATGGGAATTTAGGGTGCTCACGATTTAGGCTGGGAAGAGGTGACTAAGCTCCTTGGTCTAAGGTCTATGCAACTGGCCACTCACTCTGGACCAGGGACATTCAATGCCAGACAGCGGTAGGGGTGGTCTGGGGTGACAAGCCAGATCCTGGGCAAAGCAGCCTTTCTGCTAAGGGTTCCCTGGCAGAGCACGATGATGGCCACTTGGGAATGTGATCTGACAGTGACAGAAGTCTTCTTTCAAAGCCCATTCCTAGGGCCTGCCGTTGCCCCAGCACTGTGTCCCAGGAAGCCCCCTTGCTAGCCATCTTCATAAACGACTAAAACATGTTTTGGAAAGTAGTTTTTCTTGGTATTTAGTGTGTTGCTTACTCTCTTACTGTACTAATAATATGAATTGCTGAAGGCTTCCTGGAAATCAAAACTACAAATTAGAGAAAAATAGGGTTAGAGAAAATGTCTTTGATAGTCCACTTTGAAATTCAAATAATGATTTGAGAGGTTTAAGAATTATTATGTGAATAGATGGTGAAGTGACAGAATATTAATTATAGAATCTAGCCAGTGTATTTTTCATAATAAAATGTTGGAAAAAAGTATTATCACATTGTCTGTGGTTACCAATATCCAACAAGTTCATGGGCTCCTACCGCTGGATATAACAGCAAAAAGTCTTGAAACATAAATTAAATATGGAAATTAATAGGGAAAGATACATGACTCAGTACATGATGGGGGATTTACTATGTGGAACAGACTCCATTTGGATCTTTTTTCACACCTTTAAAAAAAAAAAAAAAAGACACAGGGTATTGCTCTGTTGCCTAGGCTGGAATGCAATAGCATGATCATAGCTACAGCCTCAAAATTCTAGGCTGAAGCGATCCTCCCACCACCTCAGCCTCCCAAGCAGCTAGGACTACAGACACATGCTACCATGCCTGGCTACTTTTTTAATTTTTTGATAGAGGTGGGGTCTCACTATGTTACCCAGGCTGGTCTTGAACTCCTAGCCTCAAGTGATTTTTCCACCATAGCCCTGCAAAGCACTAAGACTACAGGTGTGAGCCACTGGGCCTGGCCACATCTTACGTCTAATTTGGTGAGTTTAATGTTAAAAATGAAATTATTATTTTTTTAATTAGACGAATATTTTCTAACTTCTGGGTAGGAAGGAATTCCTAAGCCTGAGGTAACAGAAGTTATACAGGAAAAAAATAAAATCATTTACTCCACTACATAAAATATAAAGGTTCTCATGGGAACACATGGACACAGGGAGGGGAACATCACACACCAGGGCCTGTCAGTGGGTGAGGGGCTATGGGAGAGATAGTATTAGGAGAAATATCTAATGTAGATGACGGGTTGATGGCTGCAGCAAACCATCATGGCACGTGTATACCTATGTAACAAACCTGCACGTTCTGCACATGTATCCCAGAACTTACAGTATTGTAATAATAAGAATAATAATAATAATAAAGGTTCTGTATTTCCAATAAAGTATAAGCAAAATTAAAAGTCAAAGAAGCTGGGAAAAATATTTGCCTCAAATATCTTACACACACACACACACACACACACACACACACACACACACACCCTTATAAATATATCATAGAAACAGTCACACCCTAATAGAAAAGTTGATAGTGGACATGAACAGAACATTTACAAAAGAAAACAGCAGGCTGATACACACATGAAGAAAGTTCAATGTTATTGGTAGAGATGAAAACATGCCACATGCCTGACATGGAGTGAACATTCATTAAATAGCTTCTGAGTAGATGAACCAAAAAGAATGTAACCTTTTTGTCTAAAGATAAAAAAGAGAGAACACTCAATGCTGATGAAGATATGGAGAGAAGGACATTTCATACATTGCTAAAATGTGTAGAACTTGGTTCAAGCTTTCTAGAAAACAACTTAGCAAGGTATATCAAGAATCTTACACTTAACCTCCTTTTACCCAAGAAATTCACTGTAAGGAATCTCTCCTAAGGAAATCATTAAAAATATGCCCAAGATTCATGTATTAAAAGGTTAATTACTGTAATATAAAAACAGTTTTTAAAAACTGGAAGCAAATTAGACACTCCCAAATTAGAGAATTAGCACCATTAGAAATATTTTAGAGGCATTTTAAAGCATAGGGAGAACATGCCTGTTTTAAAAGTGGGATTGAAAGTGTCTATACAGGCTGGGCATGGTGTCTTACACCTGTAATCCCAGCACTTTGGGAGGCTGAAGTGGGAGGATCACCTGAGGTCAGGAGTTCGAGACCAGCCTGACCAACAGGGTGAAACCATCTCTACTGAAAATCAAAATTAATTGGTGTGGTGGCGCGTGCCTGTAATCCCAGCTAATTGGGAGGCTGAGGCAGGAGAATCGCTTGAACCCGGGAGGCAGAGGTTGCAGTGAGCCAAGATTGTGCCATTGCACTCCAGTTTGGGCAACAAGAGTGAAACTCCATCTCATAAATACATGAATGAATGAATGAATGAACCTATACAGAATTATGCTGATTCTGCAAATTGTGTGTTTGTAGGAAAGTGCTGGAAGGAAACATACAAAACCCTAATAGAGCTTTGAGGATTAGAGGTAATATGTGGAATCTAAAATAGTCAAATACAGTCCATAGAAACACAGTGGTGGTTGGGGGGGATGGGGAGATGTGGGTCAAAGGGTATAAAGCTGGAATGATGTCAGATGAATACAGCTGCAGTACAGCATGAGGACCCTGACAGTGAAGATACTGAATATTTCTAAGTACATTTTAGGTGGGCTTACCCAGGCACAAAAAGGTAACTGTGAGATGGTACACTCATAGCTTGAGTGTAAGTTATTATTTTGCTATGCACATGTTGTATCAAACCAGCAGGTTGACACTTTAAATATATACAATAAAAAAAGAGGTTTTATTACAAATGAGTAAGAATAAAATGAAAAACACCATATAAAAAATTAGAAGCGTGATCCCCTGCTTTGGAGATAGGTCTTCACTCAAGTCCTTATCCACATGGCCCAACTCCCCATTGGCTCTGTCTCTGCCACTGACTCTGTCTCTGTGTACTGACATGTCTGAATGCCACCTGTCCCCCCTCACACCTGGGCTTCCTCTTGGACTGCATTTTGTGGTGAATGGTGCCACTTGATAACACTGGCCACTCTGCCTGCATCACCCTCCCCCATTTCTCCCCCAAATCCATCACCATGTGTGTCCTGACCAAAGCTTTCCATTTGGTCCCCTTGCCTCGATGGCCTGTCCCCCACCCCCTCAAGGCACTCTCTTCACTGCAGCCCGCCTGGCCTTTCTGAAGCGCACATCTGACTTTGTCAGGCTTCTGGGTGGAAATCTTCAGGCTAGCAAGGCGCAGCATTCAGACCTGTTCCAAGCACTGCCGAGTCTGCATCTCCCATCACCCCTTCCCCACACACACAGGTCTGGGCCTCTGGCCAGGCTGTCCCACCTGCCTCCCATCCAGCTAACTCGGCCAAGCCTGTCCATTGAGTCAATTGTGACTTTGCCTCCACTGGAAGCTGTGCGGGGTGGAGGTTGAGTGTCACAAGCCCTGCACATGCTGTTTTTATGCTCCCATGGCACTCATCACACACTGTGACTCTGTTTCTGTATCTTTGTCTCCTCTACCAGACCGTGAGCACCTAGCCAAGCAGGCCCTCAGGGTTTGCAGAATGAATGAATACATGTTTCCACCACCCCAGGAGACTTAATCTGCTTTCATCCTGAAAGAGGTATCAAACCAAGATTTTGTAGCTTCCCCCAGTTAGCTGCTGAAGCATTTTATCATCCTCACAAGTGAGACAGTCATCCTTGTGTATTAATCACCCAGCAAATTCATGTATTACATGTTGTCTGTCATGACACTATCGCTGGTTTTATTTGAACTTACTTATTCCTGCTAAGTCTATCACAGGAACGTTACTCATATCACTAAACACAACAATCATCTCAAGTACTGAGCACCAGACAGTGTGGAAGGCCCCAGGAATATAAGGATAAACCAGACTGTTACTACTTAAAGGCCATTAGCAAGAAATCCTCTAGCCTTGTGTGGAATAAAACTCTCAGTTGCCTTATCTTTTCCTGGAAGGGCGTGTAATTTCTGTTGCTTGTGTATCAGCTTTTCACAATTGTCCAAAATCTTTTTTCAAGTGTGACTCAAACAGGACACAATGATGAATCTGACGAACACTAACTCTTGTTTTCTTACCCTTCTCTGTCATGCTCCTTTTAATATACCCAAGAATCATGACTATTTTTTTCCCACAACAGCCTCACAGCATTGACCTAAGTTTAGCTGATGAGTGATAAAGGCTGCATTTTTTTTTTTAAAAATGATGTTTCTTTTGTACTCAACCATGCTATTTTAAATCTATCCCTACTACATTTCTTCTGCTAATGTAGAATCATTTTTATGCTTTGTTATAATTGTTACGAATTATACTCCTGGAGTTGAGATGATTTTGAGTCCTACCTAATGTGGCAGTGTGCACAATAGAAAAATGAAAAGAGATTTCCTAGTTTTATATTGTGCAAAAGGCATAGACAAATATACATATGAAAACTCTGCCCAACTGCTTAATGTTGAGTCTTCAGCCCTCCATCTGAATTCACAACGTACTTTACAAATACTCGTGGCTAAATGTTGAGGGATTCTGGGCTATCAGTTTGGAGGCTCTGGTATTAACCATGCTCTTTATTTATTATTAGTCATGTATTTTCCCCACCCTTTGTCTTTGGCTTTGCACCCCCACCTAGCAACCACAATGACTTCTTTTTGACCTGGATGGCTCGTCTTTTTAAATAACAGTGTTTCCTGGGAAGCTTAAGAACAGCAGAGTCACAGTGAGGGCTTAGGCCAGGGCAGCCTTCTTCACGTGGGGTACATGGATGTGCTTCTTTGGGTCTGTAAATGGGCAGGCAAATGTTTGCATACAGGTGTGGGAAAAGGATTCATGCTTCCATCATAATCTCAAAGGGATCTAGCACCCTGGAAAGGTTAACAACTCTTAACTCCCAGGCATTCGGACACAGCACAGCATAGCACACTGAATAAACAGCCTCAGTATGTCTGACTCAACCTTTTACTAAGCCACCTCCCAAGAAAGCAAGAAATTCTCTAGTAATTATACACCAACCATCTTCTGGAAGGCAACTACGCTCACCACTATACCACCAACACGCCAAACATCCTTTGAATAATTAAGATCATAATTTGAGGGTGTGATTTTTTTTTGGGGGGGGGCAGTCCAGCATATGTGACATTATATAGAGGCCATAATCTAACACTTTAAATATCAAAGCTATCTTTTCTCAGTTTCTGCTTTTATCCATGTTTAACATACTTTCTTTGTCCTCTTCTGATATTTTTAGCTGATTTGATAACATTGGTTGAAAACCATAACATCATGAATCACAAGTTTCTCTACATATTAACATTTTGTTAGTAGCTCAAAGCACAAGCCTTTCATTAACTGTTGATAATTATATTATTTTTGCCAGAATACACTGGTGCCTTGTATACTTGTGTTTAAATAGCATTACAAATATCATTTTGGTGTACGTATGTCAAAACCAAAACTGCCTTTATGTCAATATGCCGTAAAAATCTATCAGAATGTATCTTAATTCTTAACTTTCATTGTTGTCTGTGGGTTGTCTTGTATAATTATTATCACATCCACCGTATTTTCTGTAGGTAAATATGAAATGTATTATAAACGTAACGGGGGAAAATGCCCTTTAAAGCCTTTCCCTAGACAAAGCACCATTTAGGCGTTTAGAAGCAAGAACCAGTGAAATCAGAAATTGCTGTCATATGTACTCACCTGTGAATGGTTGTACAAAGGATCCCAAGCGCAGGACTTGTCCTGGAAGCAGAGGATCGGATTCCCCCAGGAAAAGAGGCAAGTAGAAACGCCAAATGCCAGCGCTCCCTTTCCCCAGCTCATCTCATTTGTAGGCACACAGATTTTGGAATCCTCCAGGAATAACAATAAAAACCACACTAGGTTGTTTTCCTAATTCCTGTGAAATGAGTCAGTAGGTCAAACAACTTATCCACTCCAGAGAGAGAACAATTCCTTGAGCTACACTCCCTGTTTCCAGTAACCCTATTCCTTCTCTGTGCCCCTGGATAAAAGTGCTGCCAATAACGCATGGAGAGCCCACCAGGTTCTGAATGAGACACATCGTAGAGATTGCCAGAAAGTTAGCTGCCTTCATGGGATAGTTTCCCTTATGAATGTTTAGGAAGAAAAAAGTCCAGTTAAGAGTAACATGAGGATTGAGCTTCTTCATTTAAAGAGTCAGCATAACTTTTTCTCTGTTGAGACTGTTTATTTCTTTCATACAGGAGGACTGAACGATGCTGAAAATATAGAAAAGCGATAACTGTACCTTTAAAAGCCCCTACAAACCACTTCCTCCTGTAAAACACCCTTTCCTCCTCCAAAGGTGTAGTATATTCACAAGATTCACTGATTATTCAATGAATCCATATTCTTAAAAACCCTTCACAGCCGTCTGTGCGTCCTACAGTTCCATGCTCTGTATCATATAAAGCAGAAGGTATTTAAGAGCTTGCTAGCCATCATTTAAATCCATGACTCAAGACGACCAACACTGGGTTACCAATAATCTTCAGAAGCTACCACCTACTCACCGAGTGTAACATTTCTTGTAGTGAGCGACCTCTGCATAGGAAATCACCAGCTCCTGGCAACGAATCCATACTTCCAAGAACTCACACATTCAGGCAAATATATGGACATACATCTCTAAATATAGATACAGAGAGGTCTGCCGTGACAGTTCAGTAGGAGACTGGAAATACTTTTGCTTTCTGTATCGATAGTACTTTCTTTCCTTTTTAAAGAGAAGGTTTCGTTTTGATCTTGAGAAATTCTGATAAAACCACCAACTGAAAACCTGCCATTATAAAGGAGGGATTTCACAACGTTCATTCCAAAAAACTGTGGCTATTCATTTCTGGAAGTGATTCACTGCAGAAGAATCGCTGTTTGGGGGTGGAGGGAGCATTGATTTTTAGAAGCCAGCCTGCCCTCTGAGAAGTGAGCAGGAACCTCCGAGATGGCAGCCACGTGCCTTCTGACCCCCAGCCCTGCTCCCTGAATCACCACCCCTCGAGATGACATGCAGTGACCAATTTCCTCTTAAAACTGCCTTCTGTACAAAAACCCTATGATCCACGCACCCTGTGTCTAATCCTCTGCAATGGGGCCAGTCTGCAGATCCGTCTGGGCGGGCTGCGGTAGCATTCTCCACCTGCCAACACTCAGTTGCTGGTGAGTAACCAGCATACGGACACTCACTTCCTGTGAGTATTTCTGAAAGAGCTTATGATATTTCCTTTTAAAAAAAAAAAAAAATAGGAGGAAAGCCACTCAGGGAGGAGAAGCAACTTCAACAAGCAAAGCTAAAAGCATGCAACGTGATCACTGTTGACCAGACACGCCTAATTTTAATTTGGTTTCTCAACCCCTGTGTAATTAAGACAGCCCAAAGAGAACAGCATCAAGGGGTGGGGGGGAAAAAAAGACATTTCACAAATGCTTAGACCTTCGGCGCGCGTGACCAGAAAAGTAATTTTAAGATTCAAGCGAACCAATCTGAGGCTGGTTGGAGCATTAACCCTTCAAGGAAAGAGAAAGAGTTATTTTTGTTTGTCCCCAAATTTCAAATACGGAATTCATCTTCCTTACCAGGAACTGAGATGCCAAAAATCAGCCTCTAAATACCATCCCCTGGGGTTGTGAGATGGAAAAACTGTTTCAGATTTGTCCATCACAGGGGCAGAAAAATACCTATTTATGAGACCCAGCCACATTAACAGAACAGCCGACATGGTGTTCACACTCAGGCACCCCTTTGAAAACCGGCCACTAAGGCTCAAATGTGACATTTTGTATTTCTCTAGGCTGTAGCCAAACCTGTTAATTTATGTCAGAGAGAAGAGCAGTATTTCTTGACAACTGGGCAAAATGAGTAAGAAAAATTGCTTTCATCCCACCTGACAAGAGTATCAGTGGTGACAAAGCTCACTTTCTGAGATTGGTAGGTGTTTTGCTGAAAGATAGATTTTTCAGAGCCTGTCCTTCAGCTTCAGGCTGTGAATGTGCTTCCAACTTGGGGCCTCCATGTGCCACACGGTGGGGAGGGGGCCTCTTGAAGGAGGAGGGAGGAAAATATAAATTTCTACTTAATGGGCACTGAAAAATAAAACACATCACCCAAATTCACACCTGTATTTATCACACAATCCATGGAAGCCCTTAACCTGTAACACGGCAGCACTTTGCCACTTAGACCCCAACTCTTTTAGTTCACATTTTTGGATACTCAAGATAAATATGAAAAAAAAAAAAATAAAAACATAATCTGTGATTTATACTCTGGAAGGGAATTTTCATTTTTTTTGAGATGGGGTCTCACTCTTGTCCCCCAGGCTGGAGTACAGTGGCGCGATCCTGGCTCACAGAAGCCTCAACTTCCTGGGATGTGATACGCTTTTATCATCTTTACCAAACTGATATTTTAACAAGAAGAGTATGGAAAGCATTTGCCTGAGACACATAATTGATTGATGGATTTTAGAGGCAGGGTCTGACTTCATTTCATCTCAGCCTCCGGAGTAGCTGAAACTACAGGTAAGTGCCACCATACCCAGCTAATTTTTTTTGGTAGAGATGACGCCTTGCTCTGTTGCCGAGGGTGGTCTGTAACTCCTGGCCTTTAGCGACTCTCCCGCCTTGGCCTCCTAGAGCACTGGGGTTACAGGCATGAACCACTGTGCCCAGCCTGCATGATGTAATCTCCAAATTGAGGGTAAGTAAAAGGTAGCACCTATAACTAGAGGTAAGTTTTTAATTTAAAACAACTACACTACACAATAGTCATCTCAGCCCTTGCCCATGAAACCTTATGAACCTCCTCAACAGAAAAATAGGAATATTCTGTGATAGGGTCAAAGGAACAGGAACCCTTTACATGGAGAGTACTTTCAAATAGCTACCATTTTTTAAAATCCCATTGATACCAAGCTCAGCAAAAGAGGCCTGACCACTACTCAGCGATTAGAATATCCACTCTTCTCTCTTACTCAGAAGGAAGCCTCCGTCTCCCACTATGTCAGGTATACACACAAGTTCCCAGCTCTCAGTGTTTCTGTGCAATTTGTTCCTGTTTCAGACGGCTTTCCAGGAAAGTTCCTCTTAAGTCCTGGGTGGCCAATGCAGAGGTTTTAAAAAGAGGAAAAGTCGAGCAAAACAAAAAGATCATGAAGTAGAAGCTTGGGGAGGGGATAGCAAAGAGAACATGAATCTAACAGATGCAGCAGTTGCAAAAAAAGCTGCTATCCTTTAGAAACTCCTGTTAATTTGGGGACCTAAAGGGAGCTGTTTCTAAGGCTGGATATTGAGAATGTGATGAAACCATGGAGGCTGTCCAGGCCCTTGCTATGCTGTGGACACCCTTCAAGAGTTATAGAGTCCGCCCTCTCCAAACAAAGTAAAACCCCATGACAAATGTCCTTCACGTTTAACATTTACTCAGTTCTCTTTTAAACAAACAAATGGAGAGCGCTCTTTCGTGGCACTTTTATAGGCAGGGGAGAGAGTGGTCTCACAACCGAAGGGCACTAGCCACTGAGAAGTCCTAAGGCTATGTTTGAGTTCTGGCTCATCTTTTTTGCTAATTTGTTCTTGCGCCTATCACCCAACCTTTCCAAGCCAGTTTCATCGTCAGCGACAACAGCACACTGACATGCAGGACCCACTCAGGAGCTACCACAAGCTGCACATCCGTCCATTTGTTGAATCTTCACAGCAGCCCTGGAGGTAAGTTCTATTTTTATCGTCATCCTACAGATAAGGAAACTGAGGCCCAGGGAGCTTAAGGACACGCCCGGGGTTACACAATCAGTAGGTGGTGGAGCCAGGATTCAGAGCCAGGGAGGCTTGACCTTGACTTCACACTCCAGAGCCTGCCCTCAGCATGTCTGCCAGTCACACCCGGGTTGGCTGCACAGCAAGGAAAACAGCATGTAAGAAACGACCTTAAAACCTACCAAGACCGTAAAAACATGAGGTAGATTTTTAATCATGTCACATGCAAATATATTCTCTGTAAAAATGTAATGAAGATTCAGGACAACTAAGCAGTGGTAACTCTGCTGATCCTGTGAAAACAGTTTCATATAACTTGCAAGTTACTTAGCTGCACAATGTGTGGTACTGAGTTGTAGAGGTAGACGGGATTCAGAGATCCTGTTTTCCGTCAGGGTGGTTGGGTGAGGCTCCCAGACCCAGACCTGAAGTCTGAACCTTCATCCTTTCACTCCCAGCCCAATGATGTGCCACTGTGTCATAGCCACATGGTGGTTACGAATGCTTCTGGAACTCTACATTTTAATCTGCCAGGCATCCATCCATTCGCTCACATAATTCACGTGTGTGTAATAGTAACCTTCAGAAATGAATGTCACAATATTTTTCTCATTACAACATCTTCAGGCTTTAAGATGAAAAGGGTGAAGAAAGAAATCTTTTCTAAACCTTTTATTCCCACTATTCGCTTTTTTATTCAAGGAAAAACAGAGGCTCTGTTAAAGTTCTGCTTACAATGAAGTGTAACTGAAGTTCTATCCAATTCTTTCCTCTTCTCTGTAAACTTGTTCACATGCAACAGCCTCTCTGATGTTAACAGGCTGTTCCTCCCAGGTGCCTGCACATCATGGCTACAGGAGTCACCGGAAGGAACTTGCCTCGGTGGCAGTTTGGAGTCTTCCCGGGCTTTAATGATGAAAAATAATTTGGTCATTTAAGACAGAGGCCCGCTCTGTTGCCCAGGCTGGAGTACAGTGGCGCCATCATAGCTCACTGCAGTCTCAAACTCCTCGGCTCAAGTGATCCTCCTGCCCCAGCTTCTTGAGTAGCTGGGACTACACAGGCATGTGCCACCACATCTGGCTATTTCTTTTTTTTTTTAAATAGAGAAGGGGTCTTGCTATGTTGCCCAGGCTGGTCTTGAACTCCTGGGTTTAAGCAATCCTTTCACCTCAGACCCCCAAAGCACTGGTTCACAGGTTCATAGGTATGAACTACCACGCCTAGCCTAGCTATTTACTCTTAAAGGAAAAAAATAATGTTTTATTTAGTGTTCCAGCCTTTCATGCTATTTACACTAAAGTTTGGCCTTATTATGTTTGCTCAGAATCTTTTAATGGGTTTACGTCGTGTTGGATCACATCAAAACACTCGAAAATACCTCTTTCTAAAACAAAGACATTCATTGACAAAAAAAAAGTTAAGCAAAAAAGGAGACCAGCCAGGTATTTAGTTCCATTTAAGAGAGCAAAGGCGACTGTATGCAAGATTCTGGAAAATTTATGTTCGTTAAATTTATAAGCCAGCACTTTTTTCCCAAAGATTTATTTGGTGTGAAAAGTTACTTCCTGTACTGTAATCATAAAATCAAATGTTATTTACTCCTGTCATAACCATTCACATACTTCCTGCCATAAAAATTTAAACCTGGCTAGAATATTAAATAAAACATGCAAAAAACTACAAGTTCAGGAAGTGACTGTATGTATTATATACATTAAGTTCATATTCCAATCTAAGAGCTGAATCACCCCTACTTAGGAAAACCAGTATTATGTTTTATCATCTGGGGTGACTAATCCCACAATGGCCCATGCAATGAACTTTAACGGTAAAAAGGGCTTTCTCTTTTGCACTAAGCTCAGTCCATAGTTTTGTGGGGGCTGTCAGGACGCCTTGCAGGTCTGCTGTGTGTAGTGGGCTGAAATATACTGCACATGACCCAGGGTTACAATTGTAAAGATCCAAAGACTTACTTAGGGTAGATGTGCACACTTTAAATGCATGTGCATGTTTTTCTTTGATGCTTGCCTACTTCTAAAACAAAACAAGCTTCTAAATGCTTAGGCTTCGGCATGTCGGGTAGGAAAATCAGAGCCAGTGTACACATCCAATGATAGAAGAAAGCGTGCGTGAACAGATTTGTTTACAAAACAGGGCCCAGCAAAGTCTGTCTCTCAGTGCCTCGGCAGGATCCATCCAACAAAACAAACACACAAACACACTGATCTGGGGAACTCGCTCTTCCTTCTGATGAAGGTGTAACAGTTTGTGATTATAACTGGGCAATAAGTTACAGCATAATCACGTGACCCAGGCTTGAATTGGAGATATGCCAACAAATCCAGTTTAACACAAGTGCGCGCAGCGCGCGCACACACACACACACACACACACTTATATGTAGTATAGTGGTTTCAGCTCTCCTTCTGTGGCATTAATCTCAAATCTGTATCTTTAATGGTAGCTACCTCTCCTACCTATATCTTTAACATATTTCTATCTGGATAGGGCAGACCCTTTAAGTTCATCGTGAAGCAAAAAACCAACACCCTTCTATTGATTTTACTTTACTTAACTGTATAGCCATCTACCAGGGTTGAAAGTTTGGCCTCTGGACTCCCTTCTTCACTGAGCCGAGCTGAGCCATTCTGTCACCAAGTCTAGTCAATACTTATTTTCAATGTCTGCTGCCTCCATCCTCTCCCTCCCATTCCCGTTTCCAGTCACCCAGGGTGCACCTTTCTCTCTATTCTTGGACAAGTAAGACAGCCTCTGTAATTGGTTCACTTGCCAATGAGCAACTGGGTGGTGAAGAAACAGCAGGAAGTAGGAAGGTTGGGTTCTAGGCTTACCTATGCCAGAACCAAACTATCTGTTGCCAAGAAAGTACATCATATCCTTGGGCCTTAGTGTTCTCACCTATGCCATGAAAAAACTGCCTATCAAATGTTATTAGCTGATGTAGAGCATACAGTCACCAACTGCTCTTCTAAAATGTAGTAAAATTCATGTCGCTGCATTCCTCAAAATCTTTCTGTGACTTTGCAATGTCTAGAGGGTAAAACTTAAGCTCTCTAGCTTCTGGGTTTATATATAAAGAATTAAACAAAATATGTGTAAAAGTCTCATATAAAATGTAAGATACCACACAAAAGCAGTAACAGCCCTAGTGAGGACAGGACTGTTTCTTAAGCTCATGCACAGGGTACTACTCAGGGGTTTTATACATATGGGTTCTAATCCTCATGACCATGATGCAAGGTTGGTTTTATTACTCTATATAAAAGATCAAGAATCTTAGGTTCTGTGAAAGCACACCCAAGGTTATAGAACTCAGTGAAGTGTCAGGGGTGGCTTCCAAATCTACATGTGGTTGATTATCAAGCCCACTAAACCATACTGAGTACTTTAAATACAACATAATATTTGGCAGGGGGTGGGGAGTCATTACTTGAGTAATCATTATCTGAATCCCTGTAGTTACCAAGTTGCATAAGGGAAGCAAAGGTCATCATCCTATAAAAATACTGACAAATACAGTGATCGCTTATTATTAGTCCTCATTAACATCAGCATCTATGCTTGCTCACTTTCTTGGTTGAATAATGTCATAGAATAAAATGAAAATCCAATGCAGTTCACTTGTAAGGTGGAATTGCAGCTTTTCACACAGTTGATAAAAATGATACCAGCAAATTGCATGAGTCATATAGGATCACTGACAAATAAGGATGAAAGACAGTTTCAACAGTTAACAACCAAGGAAGAGAAAGTCCACAGAGGTGATTACAGGAGAGGTAGACTCTTCAAGAGAATGGTTTGTATAGCAAACGATTAAGAGAGGCCTTCGGGGAAATGCGAATGCTTGTACAAAAATCATCCTTTTTATATGATTCTGCTTTAGAAGTCAACATTCAATTTTTCTTCCAAGAAATAACATGCTGTTGCATCATATCCCAAATTCTATTATATAAAACTAACTAAGCTTCAACTTTTGTTTTAGTTTTCTCAGGACTTAGTCCCAATAAGATCTTTAAAAAAAAAAAAAAGTGACTGTTTGTTTTTAAATGTTTGATTCAGTTTTAAGTCAATCCTCTTAAAATAGTAGTAGTGGTCCTATATCAGTTATCTTCAGATAACAAGTACCTTTTGAAATGGTAGTAATAGGAAAAAAAAGAAGAAAATGATTAACTGATACGCAAATAGTAGGCAACAAGAAGAACTAATTCTTCAGCCCACGATGGAAAGTAATGTCCTAGTTTTTCTCTCATTTCAAGATCTCAGGCTCACCCAGACCAAAGCACCCAGCAAGAAGCCTTGCTCATCACCCCCATGCCCCATTCCCACCACTGTGTCAATGCCAGTGTGGATATGGCATTTGTATGGTATTAGGCCAGACCCTGGGCATGTCTGACTGTCGAGGCAAAACTAGACTGCAGCCCTGCAGACCCTCAGTCTAAATCCTAACTTTACGTAATTCACTCCATCCATTCTGTCTTTATCTAGACATCTGAAGAGCTCCACCTTTTTTTCAGAAGACAAGAGTCAGGGACCTGGAAGAATTCTGTCCTCTAATAACCCGCTTTCCAAAGGCACCCCTGTATCACGATCCTTCCTGACACACACCGGTGTATATATCAAATGGTTTTGGTTCCTGCAAATATTCTTCATCAAAGGTTCAGAGAAGGGCTATTTTGAGAAAGATTTAATGGGATTTGTAACATAAAACCTCAAATGCATATTGAGTTAACTAAGACAGCTCTGGAACACAAAGTGTGGTTGTTATACCTTGCTTTTTCTGGTGACTATAATCAAATCCAAGAATCTAATAAAATAGTCCCTCATGCCAGAAAGAAACCCAAGAAGGTATGTCCTCAGAAAATGTAGTCTGAAGTCGGTCAATTCTAAGGCAGTCACTCTAAGTGATCACAACTTTCTTCGTGAGCTTTTGGCCTTGCACGATTGATGTTTGCTACAGAGATCTTGCCTTGCTCCTATAGAGAGTTCTGCGACGCTGTGAAATAGCTCCTTTTCTCTGAAAAGCACAAAGTGTTACTCTTCATTAAGAAAATAATAGAGTTGTGAGCCACGCATTACACCTGTGAGTCTTTCTCATGTGTGTGCAAAACATACACACATTCAGTGAGGCACCGTGGAAGATTAATATAGTCACATACACAAGAGCCTGTCTGGAATTCAGAAATCTGAAATTGGGGAATGGCGTGAGCCGAAGTGAGACGGGAAGGAAGAGGTGGCAGTTCAGCAGTTGGGAACTTCTGACTGTGATTCCGAATCCTTTTTTTTAAAAAAGGATTTTGTAGCACTGACCCCAAAGGCAGCACAAAGACGTCGGTGAAGTGTGTATTAATCGAGGCCATTGAGGATGTTATTTTCTCCTTTAAGACTCTGACCAGAAGCTGAATATGCCAGCGGCAAATGCAGGCAGTGCTGCTGTTCCCTTCACAGTCCTCAGAGGCAGTGAAGCCTGTGCTTGAGACGCGCAGGGCGGAATGCTTGTTTTGGAGAGCATTCAGCAGATAGCATTTGGTTTCCTCCATTTAACCAGGTCACCCAGGCATGGAATGCACAGCTCTGCCAGACAGAAAGCGCTTTGGATGCCTGAGAAACAACAGCTTGTCCGGGCCACTGATGCGAAGAGAGGCCACGGTTTCCTTTTTCTCTGCTCTGAATGGCAGCCTTGACGTCACAACAGCTAGGAACCACTGGAGGGACAAATAACAAGGCGCAAGCCAGAAGCGCCCTGCTCTGTCGCAGGGGCAGGGCCATTTTCATGCAGTTCTGATGTGTTCTGTGGTCGCTGTGAGTCGGCGGGAGCAGAGACAAATGACTGGAGCTTTAGGCGTAAAGGCGGTGTCTCTAGGCTGATCAAACAGCCCTTGCCCAGTGCTAATTGCCTTCACGGAACCTGGATAAACTATAGTTCCCGAATTAAACTTGTTTCTGACGAACTAGACTTCCCAGGGAACGGGTGTAGTGATTTTGCTGATGGTTCAGACATCGGCACTTTCCCTGAAGGGCTCAACTTCCTGTGTTTAAAAGCAGACCTTTTCTAACAGGGGCTGGCGCATAAGCATCCCGGGAAATACAAGAAGCTCATGAAAGCAGGCAGTCTTTGCAAGAGACCTGACTTATTTTCTAGGAGAAAAACATCCTTTTAGGGATTTTATAATTTAAGTTTAAGCAATTAAACATGTGCATTAGTACCCAACTGCAGGTGTTTGCACAAATGAGTGAGAAACGCTCAGAGGCTGCCAGGCTTAACTCACCATTATCTAAAATGAATTGTCTGTGTAAGTCATCACAGCAGTTTGAAAAGCATGATCTTTCATGTGTCAACCTCACATCAAAATTATAAATTATATTTAGCTATGTGAGTGTCAGATCATTTGTTTCCATTATCAATGTGATGTTGGGCAATTTGCAGACAGGATCTGAAAGCATCATCCACGACTTTCATGGAACAGAAAAGAGCTTTCTGTTGCCACAGATCTGCCCTAAGTTCAGTTCTCTGCCTTTGGAGCACTGACAGCTGTCACCAAACCCAAACCCCAGTCTGAACCCCTAGTGCTCAAGGTACTTTGGGAAAGCTAATTCTGGAAAACCATAGGCTGGAGGGGTTGTCTTTGAGGGGTGTGTGTGTGTGTGTGTGTGTGTGTGTGTATGCACATGTGTTGGCAGTGTGTGGACTGAGCACAACATATAGAGAGGCAGTGTTCTCAGGACTTCTGTGCTCCTATTTGGAAAAGTTCAGCAGAAGAAACAACAGCTCTGAGACAGCCCCTTTTATCAGCTCTTTCTTTGTTTAATTGAAGAAGCAGTTCCCCCCTCAAAGCACTCTTTCCCTGAGGTCATAGTGTCAGTCTTGTTTCATGAGAATAATCTGCTATGAAGATTTACTCACATTCAAAAACAAAAGAGGGTTAAAAATCTGATCCAAAATGTCACTTATGACACCTACAACAGAATCCACCCCTCTGCCTCCAGGCTGTCCTGATAACCCATGTCCTCAACAGGGATCTGCTGTCTGTTCTGGAATCTGGTCTTTGGACTCAAATGATCTTACCTGGGTAGCTAACAAAATTGTGTCTTGTTCCTGCTGTTAAAAAATCCAAGTATGTTCAGGCATTAAACAATGGAGAAGATAAAGCAACAATCATTTTGTAACTCCATCTTTCTTTTTCAAGCGGTGGTTATGCTCAAGAGGTAAAATTTATTGTAGCCCTACCCCTGTTTTTATAAGAGCTTTTTGTAGTATAAGAACTATAATTAAGTTTCCTCTGAACTGTTTTATTAAACTTAAGTTTTCAAGAAGAGAATGATAAAATTTCTTACTATTATGTTTCCAAAGGAAGGACAATTTATTTTTATTGTTCTAGCATAAGGAAAGAGAATGAGAGGGAAAGTGTTTTTCAACCTGTATCCTGATTAGAATTTTTTAATGTTCACATTCCTGATTATAAACTGCAGTAAACAATCAGTCATTCATTAACAAGCAACTATTGAAAAGGCGATATTTAAAAGAGAAAAAATAAAACATGTGATTAAAACTCTACACACGTCTTCACTTCAAGGCAAATGCAGTGGCCATCTGGGTATTTAGAAGGTGCCAAATATCATTGGGATCTAGATTTAATTCATGTTATAAAGAAAGCACTGTTTTAAATTTGTTCACAAAAGACCTAGAACCTCGTGGAAATGATGGTGATGAAGTGAACTTTTAAATTAAAATGAGGTCTTTATTTTACAATTTTTTAAATATGTGATCAATCACAAACATGAGCAAGCTTTCAATGCTCCAGTGTTCTACTCTGAATGAGAAAAGTTGGAAAGATCATTTTCAGCTTTCATAAAGTTTTGCTTTAATTTTCTCCTCTATTTGGAAATCTTTAAAAATTAGTCAGTTTAAAAGTCCTGGCTGCTTTTAGTCAGAAGGGCCTAAGAAGAGACAAGACTTGTTCCCAGGGTATCCAAAGACAGATCCGGAGAATTTAAAGCCTGGACACATTACCTGGACTGAAGGCATTCGTTGCTTGCTTTACTGGTGGGGACTGGGAAGACCTGACTTCCACAGTCGTCTTTCCAAGTGGCAAGAAACAGGACATGCATTGTGCCAAGCAGCTTCCGGCACCCATGCAGCACCCTTCCAGCACCTACGCAGCAGTCTCCATGTTCTGAAGTGAAGCCTGAACTGGCCACCTCGCCACCGAGGGCTCCCCAGGCAGGGCAGGGTTGGGACCTTTCCTGGTATCACATGCTCGCTTGCCTCCCGAGTCCTGCATGAACAGCAGACTGGAGCCCTGTTTTCAGTCTGAGAACACTCATGAGATTTTTCCAAGAATTGTCTTCAGGAACAGACGCTATTGTGAATACCACATAAACGAGCTCTCCCTTTTCCAATTCCTCTTTTGAAAATGGGAGAGAATCAGCATATCTTGCTCTAACTTAACTTGTAAAAAATAGTAATATATTTTTTTAAAAAGTTTCAGTTTATCACACTCAACCACAGTTATCTTTCAATCCTACAATGTACACATGAAAAACTAGTTTCTGCCACTTTTGCTTGTTAGGATCTATCCATCCTTTCTATGAAAAAACTCCATAATGCTAAGCTCCCAGAGTGCCTCTATACTAGATAGCTTCACAAAACTACAATCTTTATATTTACAAAGCTACTTCTA
This sequence comes from Mandrillus leucophaeus, assembly GCF_000951045.1. NCBI lineage: Eukaryota > Metazoa > Chordata > Mammalia > Primates > Cercopithecidae > Mandrillus > Mandrillus leucophaeus. The sequence goes on along the minus strand of NW_012105364.1, from coordinate 3,972,049 downwards.
ATAGGTAACAACAGAAGCACTGTCATGAACCCTAGTTTCTGAATAGGTACACAGGATTAACACATGCCAGGCTTTAGTCAGACTCTCATGGTGTTTGTCCCTTTACGTCATGGCACATCATACCCTGCAGCTGCCTTTGTGTGCTTATTTGCTGCCAGATGCCTCTGCTAGTGTGTAAGTGACATGAAGGCAGGATTCATGCCTATGCTCTTCTTGTGTAAAAACTGCTAATGCTGGGGCAGGGTGTGGGGGCTCATGACTGTAATCCCAGCACTTTGGGAGGCTGAGGTGGGCGGATCACCTGAGGCCAGGAGTTCGAGACCACCCTGGCCAACATGGCGAAACCCGGTCTCTACTAAAAATACAAAAATTAGTCAGGTGTGGTGGCAGGTGCCTGTAATCCCAGCTACTCGGGAGGCTGAGGCAGGAGAATCGCTTGAACTCAGGAGTCAGAGGTTGCAGCGAGCCAAGATCACGCCATTGCACTACAGCTTGAGCGACAGAGAAAGACTGTCCCAAAAAAAAAAAAAAAAAGTGATAAATGCCCAGCATTTCCTTCATTTTTATTCACTCAACATGTCTTATAACCACAAAGCCCAGATTTGAACTTTGGATATACTCATGGAAAGGAGAACCAGTTCTCAAGCAACTCTTCTCATTTTTACCACCCACATAAACATGTAGCTTCTGGTAAAACAATACTTCTCATTTTACAAGTTCATTAATCAATAATGAGCAGGCTCAGTGGGGGCACAGGACAACCTGAGCCTGACAGCGAGGAAGGCGGATTTTGTCACTGAGGGAGGGTTCTCATGAAACTCTGGATCTCCCAGCTAGTCGGGCGGCACTAACAAGGGCTGCCCAGAGAGCGCGCGAGGTCTCTCCAATCATGCCACAAACCCCACAATGTCAGGACAAGGGCACCGGTGTTGACAGAGGCCTTGGAGTAGGAGAAGGAAAGGAAGAAAAAAATGAGGTAGAAGGGAGAGGAAAGTGAGAGGAAGGTGCCAGAAAAAAAACAGAAGAAAAAGGAAGGGAGGAGGGAAAGAAAAGAAAGGCAGAAACAGCCACTGCACTGGTTGTAGTGAATAGGAGTGCCTTTGCAGTTTCATCTTTCATTCATACAGTTAAAGGTTCCTTGTAGCCATGAGTTCATCAAATCTCATAATAACCCTGAGTGACCTTTTAACATTAAACTAAAATGTTTACTTACGGCAGAGATTACGAATGAAATGACTAGTTTCTAGATCTTCCACATTTTTATCTGTACATCACCCATGACAGCAGGTAGTTCTGTGACAGACTTCTCAGGTGATCTCTGTGTTCATACAGGTCTATGTTTCTGTAAGTCAACAGTTTAAGAATTGTGAAAGGCCAGGCGCAGCAGCTCATGCCTGTAAGCACTTTCGGAGGCCAAGGCGGATGGATCGCTTGAGGCCAGGAGTTCGAGACCAGCCTGACCAACATGGCGAAAGCTTGTCTCTACAAAAAAATACAAAAATTAGCTGGGTGTGGTGACCCATGCCTGTGATCTCAGCTATTTGGAAGACTGAAGCACGAGAATCACTTGAACCTGGGAGGT
>NW_012105364.1:3967261-3969762 GCF_000951045.1 Mandrillus leucophaeus | reverse complement strand
GTCTCACCTAGGAACACTTACTGACAGCAAATTTAACCTGCTGAGTGCAGCCCTCATTTGGTCCATTTTTCTTGCCACAACTGCCTACTGCCCTTCTGTCAAGACAGACAGACATAAACTACTACCATCTGTGGCTGCCCTGGGAACTGTGAGAACTCACGGAAATAATGCATCCCCTTGTGACTCCATATCGTGCACCTCCTGTGACAACCCTCCCTTCTGATAATTACACTCACGCCCAGTTCTCACCTGAACACACAGAGTCCAGCCTTGGAGATGCAGCTTTCGTCTTGCCGAAACCTTCCAGTTACATTTCTCCATCAATTTTTCAAATGGTATTATTAGCTGAGGGACTAAAATCTGCCTGGCGTTCTTCTGATGACAAAGGTAACCCATCCCTCCCTGTGTTCTCCATCCTCAAGTTGATTCTAATTCAGATTTTCTTCTCCCACCTCCTGAATGCATGCATCTTCTTCCTGACTGACATGGCTTTAGGAAACACAGCACATTCACAAACATCTGAAGCCAACTGCAAAGCACCTGTCACTCAGCGAGAAAAGCAGAGAGGTGCCAATTCAGATGGCTGAGCTAATTCCCCTGGGTCCTGACCTGTATCACCACAGTGTTGCATAAATGGAACCTTCTCCGTCACACCTCCTGATGGCAGTCAGCTGTGACCTGCTGAATCCAGGACATCATGCATTCCAGTTTCATTTCTGAGAACATTTCCAGGTCCGGCTGAAGCCTAGTGGCTCCAGCAGAGGTCTCAACCCCTTTGGGATGCTCAGTGGGAGACAGAATCAAGGGCCAATGATCCATGACCTAGTCCTAGTGCCCATGTCAGTTTGTCAAAGGCCCTCAGAGCAAGTCGCGTTTTCCCTGGCCGGGGCTTGACTTCCTTTAAAAAGGATTCTTAAGTATTTACTGCAGTAAAATTAAGCACTTTCAAATTTCTGCCAGATCCCCTGGAGGTATATAGTTTATTAACACAGAACAAACGTGACACTTGAAAGGCAGGAGACTTGGTTTCTATTCTCTGGCCCACTACTGACTTATTGGGTGGCTTCAGGCAAATAACTGAAATCAAGACACCATTTTCAACAAGCACGGAGTGGGCACTTGGCAGGTGAGCAGTGCCCTGTGAGGTCTGGGGCTGGGTTCGGTGGTGAAACTAGGTCAGCACACACAGCCCTTTGCTGGGGGCCCATTGCCTGGGGTAGGATTTTTGTAGCTGGGTTCAAGGTGGACATGTTGCAATGTGATCCTAAAATGTTTGTACTCTTGAAGCTGAAGGAGTGGGAAGAAACCTGTCATTTAAAGAAGGACAGTATGGCCAGGTGTGGTGGCTCACACCTGTAATCTCAGCACTTTGGGAGGCCGAGTTGGGAGGATCACTTGAGTCCAGGAGTTTGAGACTAGCCTGGGTAACACAGGGAGACCCCATCTCTACAAAACATTTAAAAATTAGCCAGGCATGGTGGAATGTGCCTGTAGTCCCAGTAATTCAGGAAATGGAAGCAGGAGGATCACTTGAGCCCAGGAGGTCAAGGCCACAGTGAGCTATTCTCATGCCACTGCACCCCAGCCTGGGTGACAGAGTGAGACCCTGTCTCAAAAAAAAAAAAAAAAGGAAGGAAGCAAGGAAGGAGAGAAGGAAGGAAGGAAGGAAGGAGAGAAGGTAGGCAGGAAATCAGTATGACAGTATAGCACTGGAGCTAAGAACACAGCTTCTAGAAGCAGACTCTATGAATTCAAATCCTGGGTCTACCATTTATAAGCTGTAGTTTCCTCTGTAAAATATGAATCTACACTACCTGCTTCTCACAGATTATTATAAAGATGAGATGTGTTAATACAGATGAAGTAAGCACTCAGTGAATATGAGGTATTAGGCAGAACCCAACAAGGTGCCATCATCAAATATAATAAGTGCATAACTTTTTCCAGTTTACAAAGCAAATTTGCATCTAGCATTTCATTTGGATCTCACAAAATTCCATGAGGGCTGGCAAAATACTTCCCCCCATTTTCTCTGAAGCTCATATTCTCCTCGTTTACTCCCTTACGAGTCACACCTCAGCAAAGTGATCAGGCAGATTTGGGAAAAAGCAAACAAACAAAAAACACCAGGTAGACCTTTAAGAAATTTAAAAAAAAATGTTAACACAAAAATCTCAGCTGATGGGCTAAGTAGCCCATCATTCTAAGAACAGTCGGGAAAAAGATGCTTTAGATGCCATCTCCACACTGTTAGTTCCATCTCAGACCTCTCTCCTGAATTCCAGCATCCGCCTGCCTGTCATCACTTCCAATGGACTTCTAATAGAGATCTCAGACTCAACATGTCTGAAAAGAGAGCTCCTTGTTTCCCACCCCCCTTCAATAAACATGATAGTGGATAAATTATGATATATTTACATACTAGAATATTCTGGCAATATGAAGGAACTGTAGCTATACCTGAAAACATGGGTGAATTTTGCAAATATAATATGGAGGAA
>NW_012105364.1:3944225-3967211 GCF_000951045.1 Mandrillus leucophaeus | reverse complement strand
CAAACATCTGAAGCCAACTGCAAAGCACCTGTCACTCAGCGAGAAAAGCAGAGAGGTGCCAATTCAGATGGCTGAGCTAATTCCCCTGGGTCCTGACCTGTATCACCACAGTGTTGCATAAATGGAACCTTCTCCGTCACACCTCCTGATGGCAGTCAGCTGTGACCTGCTGAATCCAGGACATCATGCATTCCAGTTTCATTTCTGAGAACATTTCCAGGTCCGGCTGAAGCCTAGTGGCTCCAGCAGAGGTCTCAACCCCTTTGGGATGCTCAGTGGGAGACAGAATCAAGGGCCAATGATCCATGACCTAGTCCTAGTGCCCATGTCAGTTTGTCAAAGGCCCTCAGAGCAAGTCGCGTTTTCCCTGGCCGGGGCTTGACTTCCTTTAAAAAGGATTCTTAAGGATTTACTGCAGTAAAATTAAGCACTTTCAAATTTCTGCCAGATCCCCTGGAGGTATATAGTTTATTAACACAGAACAAACGTGACACTTGAAAGGCAGGAGACTTGGTTTCTATTCTCTGGCCCACTACTGACTTATTGGGTGGCTTCAGGCAAATAACTGAAATCAAGACACCATTTTCAACAAGCACGGAGTGGGCACTTGGCAGGTGAGCAGTGCCCTGTGAGGTCTGGGGCTGGGTTCGGTGGTGAAACTAGGTCAGCACACACAGCCCTTTGCTGGGGGCCCATTGCCTGGGGTAGGATTTTTGTAGCTGGGTTCAAGGTGGACATGTTGCAATGTGATCCTAAAATGTTTGTACTCTTGAAGCTGAAGGAGTGGGAAGAAACCTGTCATTTAAAGAAGGACAGTATGGCCAGGTGTGGTGGCTCACACCTGTAATCTCAGCACTTTGGGAGGCCGAGTTGGGAGGATCACTTGAGTCCAGGAGTTTGAGACTAGCCTGGGTAACACAGGGAGACCCCATCTCTACAAAACATTTAAAAATTAGCCAGGCATGGTGGAATGTGCCTGTAGTCCCAGTAATTCAGGAAATGGAAGCAGGAGGATCACTTGAGCCCAGGAGGTCAAGGCCACAGTGAGCTATTCTCATGCCACTGCACCCCAGCCTGGGTGACAGAGTGAGACCCTGTCTCAAAAAAAAAAAAAAAAGGAAGGAAGCAAGGAAGGAGAGAAGGAAGGAAGGAAGGAAGGAGAGAAGGTAGGCAGGAAATCAGTATGACAGTATAGCACTGGAGCTAAGAACACAGCTTCTAGAAGCAGACTCTATGAATTCAAATCCTGGGTCTACCATTTATAAGCTGTAGTTTCCTCTGTAAAATATGAATCTACACTACCTGCTTCTCACAGATTGTTATAAAGATGAGATGTGTTAATACAGATGAAGTAAGCACTCAGTGAATATGAGGTATTAGGCAGAACCCAACAAGGTGCCATCATCAAATATAATAAGTGCATAACTTTTTCCAGTTTACAAAGCAAATTTGCATCTAGCATTTCATTTGGATCTCACAAAATTCCAAGAGGGCTGGCAAAATACTTCCCCCCATTTTCTCTGAAGCTCATATTCTCCTCGTTTACTCCCTTACGAGTCACACCTCAGCAAAGTGATCAGGCAGATTTGGGAAAAAGCAAACAAACAAAAAACACCAGGTAGACCTTTAAGAAATTTAAAAAAAAAAAAAAAATGTTAACACAAAAATCTCAGCTGATGGGCTAAGTAGCCCATCATTCTAAGAACAGTCGGGAAAAAGATGCTTTAGATGCCATCTCCACACTGTTAGTTCCATCTCAGACCTCTCTCCTGAATTCCAGCATCCGCCTGCCTGTCATCACTTCCAATGGATTTCTAATAGAGATCTCAGACTCAACATGTCTGAAAAGAGAGCTCCTTGTTTCCCACCCCCCTTCAATAAACATGATAGTGGATAAATTATGATATATTTACATACTAGAATATTCTGGCAATATGAAGGAACTGTAGCTATACCTGAAAACATGGGTGAATTTTGCAAATATAATATGGAGGAAAAACTCAAGTTCCAAAAAGACCGTGCATAGTCCGATAGTATTTTTATATGTCTCGAAATGCCTTTAGCAACACACATTTACTCATTACACTGTGATAAAAATATATGTTTGTTTAAAAATCAGGAGAATTATGAATACAAATTTCAGAATAGTGGGAAAGCAGGAAAATGCTAGGAATAAGATGCTTAGAGAGAGCTAATTTGTAATGAGCCAATTCTTAAGTTGGATGGTGGTTCACTGCAGCACCTTTAAAATTGTGCTTTAGAGTTTACTTGTGTATTACATACCATCTTTTGTATATGTCAAATAATTATAAACTAAAAAGACAGAAATGCCATCCACAAAAATGAACTGTGCTGGAAGTAATTCATATTTCAAAACAATAAGCTAAGCAATGAAGGAAAGTAACTCTTGCTAAAAATATGAGGAAGTTAATTTATGCTAATAAAGTTGGTTATGGAATATAATTACTTGAGCAAGGATGACTAAAATATGCCTACACTATGTATATCAAATGCCAAGGGGGAAATGACCAGGGTATTTACAGATCAGAACAAATTTATTTATGAAGAATCTTTTTTTTTTTTTTTTTTCTATTTTGCTTTGTTTTTTAAAAGCAAAATAAATTGAGGTGACTTGTTCAGGGTTAACTGTTTGGCAGGTGGATGACCTGTGGCCATCCACGATGAGATCACCTCCCTGCCCTGCTGGCCCCCAGCCTCTAGAGGTCAGGGCTTCTGAGGCCCAGAAGCTCAGAGCCACACCTGTTGAAGGCCAGTGATGTCAGAATTACTCTTCCTTCCTCCAGCAGCATTGACAGCAGTTTATTGTACACAGTTTCTAGAACTCAGATGTTCTAGAAGGAAGCAAACATATTCTGAGACCATAGACAATGACTGTGCTCTCAGAATATGTCTGCTTCCTTCCTGAACACCTAAGTTGCAATTCTTAAAATCAACATAGTATAAGACTGTTTTAGGAGGAAGTGATTGAGCTCAAAGCAACACTAGGCATGATGTGCCTTGTTTATCTGTTTGAACAGGAATAAAACAAAAAGAGGCCTATGTATTTCTCGTATTTTTATATAAGAGCTGGAGCTATTTGAATGGCTAAGGAGGAGAAGATAGTTTGATTTAGATTTGGCACAGGTTTAGGGGAAGAAACGTCTTTGTAGCTGGTCCTAAATATTATGGTAACTTGGACTGAGTCAGTCTCCAAGGGAGAAGTTGCCACATGTTATAACAGAAGCCACTGGGCTTGGCAAGAAAAGAAATGAAAAAAGTACAACGAAAGCAACCCCACTTCTCCATCGTGGCGGGGATGAGCTAGGCAGGATGACTGCATGTAACCGTCTTCCTTTCCTTTGCCTGACCAAATCCAGCACTTTCAAATCAGTCTTCATCACATTCCAAAGAATACAAAATACGCAAGTCAATTTTAATTTCCAATGAATTCTTCAGGAGAAATTTTTCTTCCTCCTTACTAAAAAAAGAATTAAAAATTCAGAATAGATTCAAAATGAGGGGTGGCAGCAAAAATTCTGACTCTGGGAAGGTTGAGAGGGTGCCTTTTTCAAATGTATTTATTTTATAGTTCCAAGAAGGTAAGAGTACCTTCTGTTTTGATTCATGCTCCACCATTCCCCTCTTAAATTTAAAAAAAATTACATCCTTGCCTATGTCTGTCTTGCTATTTTGACTGGCCATTCCCAAACATAAACTGCCCTAGTTTGAAGCTTCTCAAAGCCAAGCAAAGGTGACAGTCTAGTACAAAGAAGGCCGCTAGTGAGTTTTCACTGAGTGAATCTACATTGTTCCGTGGCCTTAGTCTGGATATGGATTCTAAAGCTTCTTACACTGACAAAAACGGAGTTTCTAGCTCTCCGGGTAATTTTCGGTGAAAGAAAATTATAAAAGAAGGCATAAACCTTGGCTCACAAAATAAATATGCACTCAGACCCATGTACTTCATGAAACATACAAGCCCAGAGCTAGACCATGCCATCTGTTTTATGAGAAAAAAAAGTAAATTCACATGATTTACTTTAGCTCTGCCAGAAATCATCAGCATCTACTTGCACAACTAAAGACACGAAGACAAGGCAGATGGAGGCTAAACACCGAATACTGCCTAATTTTGATGTGTATTTTTGGGTCAAACCTCTTATAATTTACTATTTCCAAGAGGAAAAATAAGCTTATATAATGGCAGTGAATCATTGGTTTCCAGTTATGGGAAGCGAAGGAAATTAACCTCAAGGAGAAAAAAATGCTACAAATATAAATAATCTAGTTTCAGTTTACAAAGCATGTACTGCCTTTTCTTTCTTTTTTTAAAGAAGATATGTTTACGAAATAGGTGACAGACTAAGGTAGGTGTGTGTGAAGAGAGGCAGTGAGAGAGAGGGGAGCCTGAAATTCTTCTCAGTAGAGGAAAAAGATAATTTTGGGGATGTTTTAAAAAATATATAACTTGATGAATATTTTATAGCATGAGTATTACTTAGGTGCTGTCCTAGACCAGTGTGGTGTACAGGCTGTAAAAGATTGGTCCTGAATCCTAACGGCAGGGATGAGTATAAGATTATCAAGACTTCTTTGCGGGAAGGAGAGCTACTGACAAAGCCGTGTATTACATGACTCCAGTCCGGGCTGAGAGACCTGTCTTAAAGCATAGCTAGAGGGCAGACGCGGTGGCTCATGCCTGTAATCTCAGCACTTTGGCTGAGGCAGGCAGATCACTTGAGGTTAGGAGTTCGAGACCAGCCAACATGGTGAAACCCCATCTCTACTAAAAATACAAAGATTAGCCAGGTGTGGTAGCGTGTGCCTGTAGTCCTAGCTACTCAGGAGGCTGAGGCAGGAGAATGGCTTGAACTGGGGAGGCAGAGGCTGCAGTGAGCCAAGATTGTGCCATTTGCACTCCAGCCTGGGTGACAGAGTGAGACTCCATTTCAACAACAACAACAACAACAACAAAAAAGCACAGATAGATACAATGTCCTGGAATCACTAAAATGGATAAATTATGATATCCATAAAGTGGATAAGTTATGATATACATTCACACACTAGATATACTCATTACGATATGCTCATATCTATCATGAGGGCTAAACCCACATAAGTCCATAACGCACTCACAGGTCTGTGCTCTTTGGCCCTGGTCCTGTAGTCATTCAGAAGCGATCACAGAGAACACAATGGGTCTGTTAGTCGCTCCGTACACAGTCATGTGCAGCATAACATTTCAGTTAATGGTGTACCACATCCATGATGGCGGGCCGGTAAGATTACGTGGAGCTGAAAATTCCTATTGCCTAGTGACACTGTAGCCATTGTAACACACTGTACGGCTTTGCTTTTTCTATGTTTATGTATGTTTAGATATATAAGCACTGACCACTGTGTTACAATGTATTCAGTACAGTTGTAGTGTAGGCTGTACAGGTTTGTGGCCTAGGAGCAGCAGGGCCATATCATATCGCCTAGGGATGTCGTAGGCTATACCGTCTAGGTTTATGGATGTACACTCTATGATGTTCACACAATGACAAAACTGCCTATCCACACTGTTAAGTGACACATGACAGTATATGCATTAAGCACCTACTATGTGTCAGGTAGTGTACTTGGCAGGTGCGAAGTATGGTGGAGAATCAATAAAGGCCCGCACGGAGTTCATAGTCTACGGGGAAGAATGGTGAGCTCCAGTATAGATACCCAGTATAGACACAGCCAAGTGACCAAGAGCACTGGCTTGGAGTCATTCAGATGAGGTTTAATCCTTGGTTCTGCTACTTGCTTTGGAAATGTGACTTAACTCCTTAATCACTGCTTACTTTATATGTAAAATGGGATGGTAATGCCAGCCTTCAGGGCTGTTGAGAGGATTCCATGAGACAATGTTTATAAAGCACTTAAAACAGCATCTAGCACACAACAGACCTAATAAATGGGAGTTATGATGACTGTTCTCTCAAAGAACCAAGGGACACACACAAAGAGGTTTGCTATCTTCTCCCCCAGAACACACCCAAAATGCTGAATCAGGAGCCAACTCATATCACCACTTTATCACACTCCTGTATCACCCTGGGCAAATCAGATGCCCACCAATGTCACTAGGCTAGACAGCAAAGTCTAGTTGCTAAAAATATACTCCAGCAGGAGGTCTACAATGTTGCTGTAATGGGAATGCTTTCTGCTTTTCAAGGCGCTAAGAAGCATTATCGGAGGGCCTCTTGAAAAATAACTTGTAAGCATTTTCTCTTTCAATACAAGCCCTACCAAGAGCGCACTACCATCATAAATATTCTGGACAATGGTTGCAAAGGCAGAGATGAAAAGCTGTGCCCAGGGCATTAAGCTGAGAAGCGGTGGAGTGGTCAACAGCACAACCTCTGCAGACAGGCTGCCTGAGTCTTCAGTCCTGCTCTGTCACTCAGGACTCATTGCTTAAAATCTGTAAAATGGGATCCTATTATTCCCTATCTCATTAGGTAGCTGTAAGGATTAAAATCATTAACACCTGTAGGGCAACTAAAACAGTGCCTGACATACAGAGAACATTCCATAAACATTACCAATAATTACGCACGGCAAACTCAGTAACTTTATTACCTTGCTAATAAAAACATAAGGGCCAAATAGCAAGAAAGCACCTGAACTACACCAGAGGTTTGAAACCTGAGTTTTCTCCTTGGCTCTCCCATCAACCTTCTGCATGACTGTGGGTACATTACATCCCTTCTGTACTTCACTATTCTCATCTATACAAAAAGCAATATACACATACACCAAGAACACCTAGAGAAGCCTGATGCAGCTTTCTGCTAATATCAACGGGAGTCAAACAGTTTAAATTTCTTTATCTTCCTATCTGCATTAGTCAGGGTTCTCCAGAGAAACAGAACCAATAGGGGGAGAGGGAGAGGTAAACGGAGACTGAGAGAGAGGTTGAGATTGAGAGAGAGAGTGGTGGAGGTAGGGGTAGATACTGATATTTACCTTAAGGAACTAGCTCATGCAATTATAGGGACTGACAAATCCACAATCTTCAGGGCATGCCGGTGACCAAGGGAAGAGTTGATGTTGCAGTCTTTTTTTTTGTTTTTTGAGACAGAGTCTCCCTCTGTTGCCCAGGCTAGAGTGCAGTTGCACCATCTCAGCTCACTGCAACCTCTGCCTCCTGGGTTCAAGTGATTCTCATGCCTCAGCCTCCCAAGTAGCTGGGACTACAGGCACCTGCCACCACGCCCAGCTAATTTTTGTGTTTTTAATAGAGATGGGTTTTTGCCATGTTGGCCAGGCTGGCCTTGAACTCCTGATCTCAAGTGATCCACCCGTCTCAGCCTCCAAAAGTGCTGGGATTATAGGTGTGAGCCACTGCGCCAGGCTGATGTTGCAGTCTTGAGTCTGAAGGGAGTCTGGAGACAGAGTTCCTTCTTTAGGGACTTCAGTCTTCTTCTCTTAAGGCCTTCAACTGATGATATATGAAGCCTACATACATTACAAAGGATAATCTGCTTCACTCAGTCTACTGATATAAATGTTAAACCTCAATCTAAAAAAAATACCTGCACAGTGACATCTAGCCTGGTGCTTGACCAAGTATCTGGGTACTGTGGCCTTGCCAAACTGATACATACAATTAGCCATTACACCATCCTTTCAGAAGAGGTGATGCCCACACCGAGGGAAAAAACCTCTAGACTCCACGGCCATTTAACCTTCTGTTGGAGACCATGATCGAGGCAAGGAATTCAGATGAGGCTACTCTCTTCTTCACAGGTGAATTCCAAGCCTCTCACAGCTTCCAAGGCATTTCTTATTCTGGTTCCTGCTCACCTCTCTAGCCTAATCTCCTCGCTGTTCCCTCCATTCCAGCCACATGTGGTTTTTGATTTAAAGACACTGTGTTCCTCTCTTGCTCTGCCTGAGTACGCGCTACTTCCATGGCCTGGGATGTGCCGTTTTCCCACTTTTTATCTGGGTCCTCATCATTTGAGTATCATGTTGAGAACCACATCTGCCTCTAGAGAGCTTCCCTGACCTGACAAGGTTAGGCCAGTAAGTTCCTATGGCCAATCTGCACACCTCCTGCCTTACACTCAAGCCACGCCATCAGGGCTCCCTCCCAGCCTGGCAGCTCCATGAAGGACGCACCTCTCTTGTTGACCTCAGCATTCGTGCTGCCAAGCTGGTCTATGAAGACACAACAAATAACTACTAAATAAATAAATGAGGATGCAGACCTTCAATCCTCCCAGTGTCCTCGAGATTCGGCTCCATGTCTCCAGCCACTTGATGGACACCTAAAGGTGGGAATCTCACCAGCACCTACGCTGAATGTGCCAGAGTGGACAGAGACTGTCTTCACTCTCACGTCCGCTGTCTTCCAAGCCTAGTACAGTAGAAAGAACACAGGCTTGGGGGTCAGGGAGGCCTGTACCGAAGTCCCTGTTCTAGATCCTGTTAACCGTACAATTTTAGACCAGTTGCTAACTTTCTCTGAGCCTTAGTTTTCTCGTCTCTGATATAAGGATGAAAATATGAACCCACAAGATTAGAAGATTAAATGAGATAATAGCTATGTAATGCCTGGCAGATGGCATAGAAATAATGAATGGCACCCGAGTTCAAAGCTCTGGGGCATTTTGCTTCCCATCAGCCAACCCCTATTATCTAGGCAGTTCCTAAATCCCATCTCATAAATTCATTTTCTCCATCTAGTGGCCTGCCCTCACCCAGACCCTCCCCACCTCCTTCCTGGACCACTACAGCAGTTCTAAAAGGCTTCCCAGCTCTGGCTATTTCACAGTCCAGAGGCACCCACATGCTGATCCCCGACAAGGCCTCTCTTCAGGATGGGGACTCTTGCCACTCAAATTCTTCCATTGCTCCCCAGTAACTTAAGTTTAAATCATTTAGTTACATGCCATTCAAGGCTCTCTGGGTTCTGGCCTCCAAGGACCTTTGCTACCTGATCTTCTCCTTAGTCATTTACACACACCATTGCCCAGCAACTACAAATCGATTCCTGCCCACTCTGTACCTGGCATTGCCCTTCCCTACCTATGCGTTTGCTCATGTTTCCTTCAATGAGGATACTCCAAGTCCTCAAGTTCAACATTACCTTTCTTTCAATGTCTGGCTCAAAGGCTCTTTATCCATGAAGCATTTCTTGAGCATCCCAGCCACAGATAAACACACAACCTTTCTTTTCTATGAACTTGTGGTGTGTTTATCTCTCTACCTTTTATACATTTCTCTTTCTCTCTGCATTTATTCTTTGTTTTTCTTTTTGCTAAGGCATCTTGTTATGGCATCTCTGCATTTATTCTAATTTTATCTGTGCACAGAACCTTGCGAACCTTAGCTTCAAGCTCTTTGAGGGCAGCACTGTATGCCAGCCTGCACTGTCACACTTAGGAGAAGCACCCAGTAGATGGTGGCTCTGTATCTACCTACAGAGTGCCATTGAGGAGCACAGGGCTTCATGTCTGTAGCCCATCAGCTGAGCCTTGGCATCGGTTCCTAGAACAGTGCCTGGCATAGAGCAACACCCATAAATCATTGTTAAATGAAATTATCCACAAGGGAGTCACCTAGTGTCTACAGGATAGAAATTTTTTCCCTGTAGAATATAACATGAAAGGAGATGTGTAGAAGCCTTCTCTCTCCCCATACTTCCAGATGCAAGAAAGCTCTAAGTTAACTGTCTCCCACAAGCTATACAGCTACTCTCGGCAATAAACACGACATATAATGCTTCGATGCATTCAGTGTGTCAAAAATATTCAATTTTAAAATGTCAGAAAGAAATCATTTTTCAAAAGCAGTCTACTTTGGAGAAGAGAGTTATTCAAACAATACCCAAAACCTTTTTGGACCTCACATTTTGAAGAGGTCCAACTTCCGTTGGTTAAAAAAAAAGTCTATTATATAATGAAAGCCTTACAACTGACTGAGAATTATAGAATTTCAGAAATAAATCCCAGTCTGTTCATCCTTAAAATAGGAAGCTATTTTTCAGGGCTTTCATATCCAAAATTCTATTATGTAAGCCACTTCATAAATCATGTACACAACAATTCTCATTTTCCATTAAGTCTCTATTTTGAAATTTAATTAATTCACTCATCCATTTTTTTCAGAGATGGGATCTTGTTCTGTCACTCAGGCTATAGTGCAGTGGTGTGATCATAGCTCACTGCAGCCTTCAACTCCAGGGCTCAAGTGATCCTCCTGCCTCAGCCTCCCAAGTAGCTAGGACTATAGACGCATGCCACCATGTGTGGCTTATTTTTTTATTTTTATTTTTGTAGAGATGGGGATCTCTCTATGTTGCCCAGGCTGGTCTTGAACTCTTGGCCTCAAGTGACCCTCCCACCTCAGCCTCCTAAAGTGCTGGGATCACAGGTATGAGCCACTGTGCCCTGTCTTTTTATTTTGACCCCCTCTGGGCTCTAACAACACATGTGCACCTCTGTTACAGGACATCAGTCTACAGTGCTGCCTCTTTTTACAGTCGTTTATCTCACTAACCTGTGTCCTTCTGAAATGCCAGACCCACGTTCACTTTTGAATCTACAGTACCTTCTAATGAAATGTAGTAGCTGGCTCCGCACATGTTTATAACATGAAACAATGACTTCAATCAGTGGTTTGATCACCTACCATATTCACGAGACCTAACTACTGGCTTCCTCCTACCCTCAAAGGACAGAGATTTCCCACCGCTGTGGATAGTCAAAATAAGAAAGATCTTAAGTGCTTCATTTAATGTGTTTATTTAGTCCCCTTGAAATAAATGCTGATGGGTAAAACCAAATTAATTTAAATCACATGCTAAAAAGGCTAGCCAGTCAAGTTCCTAGCTGAGTATCTAAAATTAGTCCACACACACACACCAAAAGCAGAAACATGGAAAAAGCCAAAAAGCTCTGCCTGTTCAGCCCTGTGTACCCTTCGCTGACTAGGAAGTGACCCACTTTTCAGGTATCATCCGGTCATACATTCAGTGTCTTCAGAAGCCCACACATGTTCATCTCAAGGCACAACAACGTAAACACGTCTATGTTTCCAAGAAATCTCGTTGCAAGTTGGTGACAAATTTGGGAAAAAAAAAAAAAAAGCTCTAAATAAAATTACAGACATGACTTTCACATTTGAGCTCTCCAAATATATTGTTACGGGTTTAAGAAATACCACACTTCTGTGTCACAAAGAGAGTTCTAAAAACCAGTATGTTTTGAGAAGTCCATACCTGCTACTTGGGAACTAAACAAGGTTTGTAACAGCTGAATCTCTTTAGAAGACTGTTAACACCTTGCTTAGGTATATAAAAATTGAAAATCAACATAACTGAAGATTTGAGAATTTTTCAGTTATAATACAGTTCTTATGAAAGATGGAAAATATTTCATATTCTCTTATATAATATAATTTATAAAAGCAGCAGATATTTCTTCTATTTAGAGAGGTGGAAACGGAGGCAAGAAAATGCAGTCATTTTGTTGGAGGGACTATTCTACATTTCCAAAGCAATTAAGACATGACCCCAAACTAACTAAATTCTCCTGCAACGTATTCTTACAAGAAAAAGGTTAAAAGGCTTATTGCTTAACAAAAGCTAAACAGTGTGAATTAATTTCAATAACTGGTCCAAAAAGCTGCAGCACGCCACTGAGTAGCTTGGACATCTGTTGCCATGCTTGTTCACACTTTCCCCTGAGATGACATCGATGTATCATCATTAACAGGTGTCCCTGATTTTGGTTCAGAATACTACTCCTGCACGTCCCCACATCTCCTGTACACAGCCACGTGCTGCCATCTTCTGATGATGCCCAGTGGAGTGTAAACATTTTTTCATGGAAAAGCAAAATCAATAAAAGTAAAACTCCCCACTTTTCCTGCCAGTAGTGCCCTTGGTAACAAACAGGGCAGAGACACCAACACAGAGATTACAATACTCTCAGACATAATTCAAGCAGAACTTTAAATGGATCAGTGCATGTTATAAACTTTCTTTTTTTGCAAGTGCCAAGCATGCTTATGTTACTATTCATTCTGAGACAGACAGATCATCAATGACCTTCTGGGTCACTGACTAGGGAGAAAGCTGACTATAAAAAAGAGTGGGAGAAAAATAAAGGGGGGGTTGCTTCCTTCTACCCTAGACCCCCTACTGCCTTGAATGAAAGAAGACAGATGGCAGCCACCTTTCCCTTTAATTAGGAGGGGCAGCTTAGAAGGGACAGTCCTGCTCACTTGGCACTATCTTTAACAAGACTGTTTCGATGGTAATACTCTGCGCATTCGCCCTTCTTTCAAACTGTTCTGAATTTTTCATTTACAAACTGAATTTCTGTAAATTTAATGGTGAAACAATTACAGCTCTAACCACAACACTATACATAAAGGAGACACTTAAAGATGTTTGCTGAATTAATAATTCACAGATATTCCTATAAAGAGGCTGGAATGTTTCAAATGAAATACAGCTACCTCCAGTCCTATCAGCACCACTTTGAGATAAAATATGAATTCCCAGGACACAGAAGCTCTACCTTAAATTCACAATATTCCATACTAGACATAGAAGACCCCTAGTTTCTGCTTTCCAGTTCCACTCCAGTCGTGCTCCCATCTTTTACCTTCAAAGTATTGCTGTTCAAGTTGACAAAACAAACAAACAAAAAAATAAAAAAAGAATTCTACAGTAAAAATCAGTCCTAAATGTAGAAGGGAAGATCATTTAATAACAAATCACAAACCACTCTTCATCTCTATTTACTCTGCATCTTCAAAAACCATAGAACTTTGTATTACAAGTTAATCAATCCACATCACATCCCTGGAGAGAGGATCAGCATAAGATACAAACAAAATGGGAAACAGGAGCCACGTGTCAGAATTAGGCTAGTGTCACAGGATCTTCTATGGCGGTGATGAAGCCGCTTCATTATTTTCTAGAGGCAATTAAGCACGTTGTCCATAAATCTACATGGCACAAAACTTTCTAACATGAAAGAAAGTTTAGTTGCTGTTGACAGGGTTAGGTCTCTATACGTTTATCTCATTTTTATATTAAATTTGTTTTGATCAACATCATTAAATAATTGATATTCTTGCAGCTCTTTTCCATTTCCTGATGCATTTTTAAATTGCAGCCTCTTGTCTATGACAGCTTCCCACCTAGTTTCTGCACAATTCCTGCACAAGGACCCTCTGCCTTAACACCAGTGCTGGGGAAACCCACTCTGCCTGCTTCCAAATGGAAATCAGGGCGGCGAACTGGGGCTGCTTTGCTGGAGGTACTCCTGGTCACACCATACAAAACGCCTTGTCTGTGTCACAGTCATTTACCTAATGGCAAAGTTCTTGGACCATTTAGAAACAAAACAAAACAAAACACCTTTTGTTTTCTCCTTGATAATAAATTTCAATCTCTTCCTATCTCTGAACAGCAAGCCGGCACACTAGATATGGGAAGAGGGAAAAGATAAAAGAAGCAATCAGTTATTGAATAAACTATATCCTACATCCCAATGAAGGGGAAAAAACTTGGCATGTGCCAGATATTGGGTGTCTAATAATGTTAGCAAGAAAAAACACGCAGGAGACACTGACTAACAAAGAAACAAGCAGAACTTACTTTGTTCCCCAGCCCAGTAAGCAGGACGGGAATGAGATGACGGCAATTCCTTCCTCAAGGTCCTTGCTTTCACTTTAAAAGCTGTGTGAGTGCTTATATCCAGGTTTGCCGTGGAACTCCAAATGTCTGCGCTTCTAAAGATGCCCCAAGTTCCCAGTTCATCTCAGACACTGAAGACACACTTGTGAGGATCGGGAAGCCCCGCGGTAGCCCCAGTCGACCTCTGGGTGCCACGTGGCACCTCCACTGTTGTGACTACACACACAAGCCTGGGACGCCCACTTGTTAGCTCAGGAACCAGGCGGCCAGCAGATATCTGCTCAGATGAACGTCCAGAGACTCAATCCTCTGGCATTCTCAGGTTCAAGGTTGGAAAACGCATTAAGACGAGAGCCACACAGTCAGCAGAATCTGCGCCATTAGCTTTCTCGTACTTAAACGTCTGTCTAAATAAGAGTCAAAGGCACAAAATGAGAAGGAATATCTTACTAGGGACTGTGACTTGCACTTGCCGTGTTTTGAAAGTACTGGGTCCTGTCTTGCTCTCTAAAACTGCACTTAAGAATCCCTACATCAGAAGTTATTTTCATTTCTTCTGTGAAAAACAGAAAGTCAATAAAAGACTGGAAAAACATATGAAACATAATTCTGCTTAAAAACATAACCATTATTTAATCTCAACGGGCCAATTTTTTTAATCCAAGGAAGGAAAAAAAAAATACATGTATAAATTTAAAGTTTGTTTTGAAAAATTACTTCATCCATGTACTGTCCAGCTCATAAAAACAAACCTTCTTCCAGCGAAACGGGACACTTTGACCTTGTTTACTGCAGTGTTTTGAAACCGCTGTCTCGTAACTCCTGACATCACCAGTGGTACATTAGCACCTGGACTGCTGCTGGCTGCACACGCTGCTACCCCAACTCTCTTGAATCACCCGTGGCTGAACAAATACTCACAGAACAGTAAGGATAGTGGCATTAGCATTAAACCCACAAAACTCACGAGACGTTTTAGCAGTGTCACGTCTCTCGGTTCACTTATACAAGGAAACAAAAAGCACAAAGCACTGTATATCTAATACTTTTTAAGTCCCAGCATCCAGACCCAGCACAGACAATTCTTTCTTCTGACCCTCTCCCTGCCCAAGAAACGGGATTCCTTTCTCACCAACCGCCATATTGGCAAGAATTTCTGCCACAGAGTTTTACTATTAATAATAGAAGCTCCAACCTACTTTCCACCAATAAAAAGTTCCCACAAATCTTCCTAGGGGAGAATTTATTTAAGTATACTTTAGAGTTTCAAAGAGCACTGCGTTCTTAAGTTTCACAAAGTCAAATTTCTTTCTTTTCTGGAACATGCTTTTGGTGTTGTGCCTGCCTCTTGCGTTTTTAAAGAAACAATTTTCTCCTGTAAGCCTGACACATTTCCCCTTCTGCATTCCCCAGTTCTTTTTCTAAATACACCAAAATCAAAGCAAAGGAGAGCTGCAACCAGTGGAAGCAAGCCACAACTGAATTTGTGCAAATACCTCCCCAGATTCACTTCTTAAATAAAACTAAATCCCGGTGCCACAATGATAGTGCAGTTTTACAGAGAAATTAAAAACCCAAGTTTAACGTATCTGAAATCAATTGATAACCTTTACTGAAACCACTTACGAAACATCACATCTTTAAACTACAGTCACCAAAAAATATAGAACACAAAATACATATTTGAGCAATTATAGCCCTTGTTTGTCGAACAGGAGTAAAAAGAAAAACATCCAGAGTTAATACAATTAATTAACTCTAGCTAAAGAACTACTAAAAAGACCCTCCAAATGCCATGCTGTTTCTATGACAACTTCAAAATTGCTCTGAGAAAATGTGCTGGATTGTCAGATTCGTGATAAAACAAGTGTCATCCTGCCTGCTAGAAATTACTTTCATTTTTTTTCAGGCAGCAGAAAGGCTAAATGGCCACTTGCAATTCTGAAATATCAGATTGTTACCTTTTGACAGATGCTGTACTCTTCATTCAGATCATGAAAAGAGTTAATAAATACATGAATCTCTCTCAATCATCGGAACCCTTTTGGTTTCATTCCTGCAACGATACCACTCCCACCGTCTATCTAGTTGGTACATTATTTTTTATAAGGAAAGCAGCAAAGTCTGATTCAATCTGAAAGGGAAGGGCCAAGAAAAACCCCTAACAGTCTCTCATTTCCAAATACAAATAGGTGAGCAGACACTCACTCTGATATTTAAGGGTTAATAATGACACAGGAAAAGAAAACGGCATTTTCCCCCTTAAAATTCCTGCTCTTAGGTATTCAGGCTGATTTACATTTTACGTAATCTGATGGCTCAATCAGGAAGTGAGAATTTTAAGTGCGTGAGTTATGGACGGGAGGAATCATGTGACCCATAGCAAAGAAAATTATGCAGCAGATGAGCATGCTGAGAAAAATAAACTAAGCAGTTTAAAAATAGTGTTTTGGGGATATATCGACCCAGGAATATCCTACGGCTTTTGAGAACTAATAATTCATTTGGACGCCTCAAAAAATAAATCCCCAGGACTGTTTTAAAAAATATTACAAGATGCAAGTAATGCACGGTGAGACAATAAAGTTTAATTATCCAAGAAACTGTTTCCCTTAAGTTCATATCCATTCAAGGTTTATGTTAAAACATGGTTATGTTATTTTTCATCATTATTTAAAGATCAGGCAATACGTAATATAATCAAACAAAACACAGATTGCAGCAGTGATGTTTACTTAAGCTTTATTTGTATATATAGTGCATGGGTTCCTGGAGCACAAAAAAGAAAGTTGCTCAGATTTATCCAGACCTCACATAAGTTTATAGATTTCAAATAGTCACTGTATTTTATTACAGCAAATACATTCTTCAAGAGGAAAATGTTAAGGCCACAGAAGCTTTCACCTTAGCTATCTAAACTTGTACTAGGTCGTCATTAAGTAGTATCTGTATCATTCTTATGTGTTCTGTAAGTTATGCCACAAATACCAGACCAAGTACACTCAGTCTAGAAACAAAAAAGTGGGAGACAAAGGTTGAAACATTCTAATAGGTGTCATGGGCTGATAGATGACTTTATATTACAAAGCTACTTAAGACAATTCTACTTTTCTAGAATACAATACATTAATATAAACATTTGAAATTCAAAAGATTTGGCCTGTGGCTGCTTTTTTTCTCGATGCAATTCTTGTTAATATGTTAGTAAGTAATAATTTATTAATACCAATAATAGAAAATTAACATGGTGAGAGCAGGTATATCTCATGGCCTTTACTTTTATCAATGCTTAATACCAAAATACTATTCATATCTTTACTTCAGCCTATTAAAAAAATTTATGCCACAGCTCTGGGCAAGTGGCAGGGTGGGGCCAGTGACAGGAATCAGTTCTGGGTATTTCTTGATTCCTAGCTCATCTTCCTTAAATTCTTAAACACAAGAGGTAGCTGGCGGTAAGAAGAGACTGTTAGGAAAGACAGAAACCTTTCAGAAGGGAAGCTTAAGGTAGATTAAGAAAAGTTAGGGAAGCTGAGAAGCACACAGTCTTCCAGATGGAGTATTACATGACATCCGTCATCATCTTACTAAACTTGGTATCATATTTGTTGACTGAATTAAGGAAAGATGAACTAGTTACCAAGAAATATACTCAGCAGATTGATTCATGGCAAACCTAGCTCAGCCACTTACCTAGACTAGTTTATTTAGGATAAACCTCAGAGTATGTACTTCTCTTTTGTTTTATAAATGAATCTTGGGTCTGGGCTCAGCAGTCAGTCAACTATCTGCATAATACAGCAAAGTCTCTTAACTTCTCTAATTTCCTGAAATATCAAATTGTTACCTTTTGAGAGATGTTGTACTCTTTATTCAGATCACAAAAAGAGTAATCATTTTAAATGAATCTCTGAGTAATCAGGACCAGTTTTATTTCATTCCTGCAACTATACCACTAATCGGAAAATTAAAGAAGTTAAGAGACTTTGCTATGTCACAGAGATAGGTGAGTGAACTGAAAAGCAGACCCAAGATTTTGGACTTTCCCAGGCTAGGACTCTTTTACACCATGTGCTGCCTTACAACTGTCATCTGAGGTTCGAGTAACTCTCCAACTAGCCAAGCCCTGGCTACTTATCCCAGTCATGGAAAAGTCAAACAGGACCCAGAGACCCTCGCTTTGTGCCACCTTCTTCTTAACTCACAGGCCCACTGACCCTCACACTGCTGCTGTGGGCTGCTCCCGCCAGCCTGTGCTGAGCCTCCTACCTCATCTGCGAGGAGACAGGGCAAGTTCCAGGCTGAGGGGAACGGCTTCTGAGATGGTTCCAGTCCCTCTTCCTGGCTTGGTCCTTCCACTGGTACTCACGGCTTCCTCATTTCTCCTAATGGGAAAATCAAGGCACTGAAATAAGAAAAATCACTTGTTTTGGTTCATGTCATAGCTATACTGGATTCTGAATAAACACAAGAACCAGATAATATACTAGAAAAAGTAACATTAACTCCTACTTCATAAGATTCACCAAAATTAATTCTGTGGCGATTAAAGAGTTAAATATAAAAGAAGAAAAGGAAGAAAACTAAATTAGTGGAAAATTATTTCTGAATTTGGAATGGGAAAAGAAGATTTAGCTTTATAGAAGCAATGAAAAAAGTAACAAAAGGCAAGGTAATCCAACTGCAACAAAATGTAAAACCTCTATATGTCAAAAAACAGCAAACAGAATTGAAAGGTAAGCAAAAAAAGGCCAGATGTGTTGGCTCACACCTGTAATCCCACCACTCTGGGAGGCTGAGGCAGGAGGATTGCTCCAGGCTCGGAGACCAGCCTGGGGCAACAATAGTGAGACCCTGTTCCTACAAAAAACTTAAAAACTAGCAAGGCATGGTGGCACGTATGTGTGGTCCCAGCAGAGGCTAGGGTTGGAGGATCACTTAAGCCCAGGAGTTCCAGGCTGCAGTGAGCTATGGTTGCATCACTGCATTCCAGCCCGGGTGACAGAGGGAGGCATTGTCTCTCAATAAAAAGGTAAGCAAAAAATAAAATAGCTGTAACAGGATAATATTCTTTACAGTATTTGAATGTAAAAGGTAAAATGTAATAACAGACAATTAACACAAAAATATGAAAGGCCAATTAATATGAAAAAAAATGCTCAACTTCATGAGCAAACACCGAAATTCATTTCACCAGTCACAAAGATGGACAACAAAAAAAAAGAAAGCTCATGAAGTGAGGCGAGACAACCATTTCAGGAAATCAGCAATATATGTATTTTTTCAGCCTTAAAACTGTTTCGACTCCTAAGATGTTTATACATATCTCCTAAGGAAATAATCACAGATACATAGGAAGATAACTATACAAGGACATACTTAGCAAAAGCATAAAATTGGGAACAACTTAAACATCCAAAGGTGGAATGGAGCATGTGACTAACCAGATCACAGTAAAAATTCATATGCTTAAATCATGATTTTTGGAGAATGCTTCATGATATTGGAAATAACAAAAGATAATGTTGAGTGCAAATGCTGAATATAAAATCATATGTAAACATGATACTAATGTTGCCAGGTAAGAAAGAAAGTGAGAAGAAGGGAGGGACAAGGTGGTCTCAAGACTGGATTAGGATACATTAAAAAAGCTTAAAAAGGGCAGACAAAGACATTAGATTTTTTATTACTTCTTTATAATCTTGAGATGGTTGGCATTTTCTGTAAGTAATATATTATTTTTATAACTGGAAAAATTCTATTTATGCTAATTACCACCCTCTAAATATTTCTCAGCTATATAAAATCATGAAAATATTTGCAAATACTTTTTAACAAGAAATTTCTTTTTTTTTTGAGATGGGGTCTTCCTTCAGGGGGAGTGCAATGGTACAATCATAGCTCACTGTAACCTCAAACTCCTGGGCTCAAACTATCCTCCCACCTCAATCTCCCAGCTACTCAAGTATGAACTACCACACCCAGCCAGAAATTCTTATATTTATTATTAAATGCAAAGAAGAAAGGGCAAAACAGTATGATCTTTACTATGTAAAAATTTACATGAAAGAGACTGGAAGCCTATGCACCAGAATGTTAACAGCTGTTGCTTTCAGGTAGTGCCATTGTGTGTAATACTTTTCTACACCTTACAAGTTTTCTACTATTGTCATGTATTGTTTTCATAATAAGAAACAGATAACAGTATCACAATTAGAGGACTGATACATCAAGAAGCTGCTATTATCAACAGTTAAATTTCAAAATACAGAGTATCAATAGCTACAAAAATCTGCCATATGACCAAGAGATTTTCTTTTTTAATTTAGGAACCACCGGTATACCTTCAGAAAATCGCAGGAATTGGTGTGTGTGTAGGAGGTGGTAATGAATCATATTTTTTCAGCTGTCAAACTGTTTTCTCCAGGCAACAGTTCTGTGAGGGTCCAACTGAAGTATGAGAACCTCGATAGTAGGGACATTGCCAGAAAAATGGCCCAAAGGTCGATGGGGGGAGGAACACGAAATGATCAAAAGAGTAAGGCAAGAGTCCATGAAAACAGAAGCGTCAATAGAGAAGGATCAATAATTCATTTGATCCAAAGGAACTGAACGCAAGAACTAAAACAGGTATTTGTACACCCACGTCCCTAACAGCATTATTCACAACAGCCAAAACGTGGGAGCAACCTGTGTCTGTCAACCCGTGTCCATCACATGGATATATAAAATGTGGTATCTCTACACCGTGGAATATTATTTGGCCTTAAAAAGCAAAGAAACCATGTCAATGCTACAATGTTGTTGTAATCCTACAACATTAGATGAACCTTGAGGACACTGTGCTTAAGTGAAATAAGCCAGTCACAAAAGGACACACACTGTAGGGTTTCACTTATCTGAGGTACCTAGAATAGCCAAATTCAAAGAAATGGAAAGTACGATGGTGGTTGCGGTGGGGCTGGGGGGAGGAGAGAATGGGGAGTTGTTGTTTAATGAGGACAGAGTTTCTGTTTTGCAAGATGAAAAGATTTCAGAGATGGATGATGGTGATGGGTGCACAACAATGTGAATGTATTTAATGCCAATGACCTGTGTACTTAAACATGGTTAAGATGGTAATTTTTCTGTTATATATTTTACCACAATTAAAATATATACAGATATATTTTAAGTATCTGTCTTTACATATAGATATAGTCTTATCTGTGTATATGTGTGTATATACATATTTCATCTATAAATATATGAAAGAAAGAAAGAAATCACCAGAATTAGAAGTCCTGAATAAGTTTCCGATTTGGCATGTGAGAAAGGTTTAAGGATTATTTCTGAGACTAAATTCTTTAAATATAATTATAGAAGTCAGCTCAGAAGTGAAAATCCAGATCAAAAGTGAAAATAAGAAGGGATACTGTGTTTAATTTGAACATAATATACCGAACTTCTTTGTGGTTTTTTTTGAGACCCTCTCATAATAGCCAGCTCCGAAAAATTCCCCACAACTAGGAAAGAACCTACAAATCCAAGCAACATGATGACATTTTCTCATCAACTAACAGGAAAAAAAACATAAGCATAAGGGAAACTCTGAGTGTCCTTAAAATGTACTCGATACCCATTTCATGCTATTACCACAGATGTAAAGAATTCTAGAGCTGGGCAGAAGCTCTGAGATAGAACTGTTCCAGGATTTAGATATCTAGAGAGGTTTCCCCAAGTTCACTGAGAAATGCCAGATTTAAAGACAGGCCCCTGGGGCAGAGTTCTATTTTGTTTGTTGTGTTTTATTTAATTAATTTATTTATTTTGAGATAGAGTTTCTCTCTTGTTGAACAGGCTGGAGTACAATGGTGTTATCTCGGCTCACTGCAACCTCTGCCTTCTCGGTTCAAGCAATTCTCCTGCCTCAGCCTCCCACGCAGCTGGGATTACAGGCACCCGCCACCACGCCCAGCTAATTTTTGTATTTTTAGTAGAGACAGTGTTTCACCATGTTGGCCAGGCTGGTCTCGAACTCCTGACTTCAGGTGACCCACCCACCTCGGCCTCCCAAAGTGCTGGGATTACAGGCATGAGCCACCACGCTTGGCCGTGTTTTATTTTTTTTAAAGAGGTGGCTATTTAAAGGTAAGAAAGCAAAGCGTAATTGGAATGCTCTTTCTACAAGTTATTTGATTCATTAATTTTGTTCAAAAAATACTTGAGCACATCTTATATAACTCTGCTAGGCACTGGGCTAGGTGCTGGATGATGAACAATATTTCATCATCCTTCCTGTAGCAAACTGGCAATTACAATGTAAAGGAGGCACACAGTGCTATTAGTACACATAAGAGGGAGCTCTAATCTGGTCTAGCTAGATTGGTTGAGGATGGCAACCTGGAAGTAGTGATATTTTTAATAATAATAGTAATCACTGTTATCACAGCAAGCTTTACTGACCATCATTACAGGTCAGCTAGGGCTTTAAGCACTTTCTGTGCATGAATTAATTTAATCTTCCCTACAATCCTATAAAGTAGACTCTTACCGATGAGGAAATGGAGGCACGGAGAGGTCACATAGCTCTTAAGTAGTGAAGACAGACCAGATTGCATGCTTTTTCAAAATCTGCTTTTAGGGAAACCCAAAGACAAGACAGGAATGAAACTTAAGGATCAGAACATTCAGGAAAGAACTGAGATCCTCTGAATAAGTAAAAAGGGAGAAATAGGGTAGGATTACTACAGATGGGAGAGGCTGAGGAAGGATGGAAGGGATACAAAGCCCATGACCAAGAGCTCTGGGGCAGGAGTGGCTGATTTACATTTGGGATTTTCATAAAGTTCTGTGGAGTGGGAAACAACTCTCTTCTCCAACTCCCCATAAACTTGTTAGTGCCATGATGACCTGGTTATGTACAGGCTAGAATGCATGCTCTGCAGAGGCCCCCATCCATCTGGGTACAAGACATTTAACAAATGGGTAAGAATTAAAGCAGGGAAGAAGGAGGATGAGGATGCTTTTAGAAGCATCGCCCAGAAAGAAGTCAGAGAATGGATCAGGGGAAATTTAGCAGGGAGAGAGTTGCTAATCCATTAATACAGGTAAAAGGGAATGGTGACCAAGAAGAAGGACATGACAGATAGATAAAGTAGATGGGTTTGATGATTGTTGATAGGTAGAATTTTGACCAGATTTGCCTTCTTACTGGATTCTGAAGGTGAGGAGAAAGGATCAATAGGTCACAGGTTTCAAGCTTGGGTATTTGGATCAATTTGGAACCTCTTGGATATGAGGTGCCA
>NW_012105364.1:3939455-3941525 GCF_000951045.1 Mandrillus leucophaeus | reverse complement strand
CTACAGTCAAACCCAGTCTGTGCAACCCAAACGGGATTTTGACGGAAATGACATCATTAGTAACAGACCTTCATGTTTGGTCTGAGCCAGATTTTGTTTCTGGCGCTGTCAACCTACTAAATGTGGGCAGGTGATCACAGTTCAGGCTCTTCCTGCCTGCCCGAGTGGTGGTGGGAAGCTGAGTGGGGAGAGGCCTGTCCTGGCCACTTCTCCCAGGCTCGGCTCTCATTCCCGCTCTTGCCAGGAAACTGCTAGAGAAAGCAGAAACAGAGGCCAGGAGCTGAGCACAAAGATACAAGTCCAAACACAGGCTTGGGAAGGTGGTATTTCAAATGAGTGGAGAGGACGACGTAAACTTGAAATGCGTCTTTCCTTGTAAAGTCCTTCTGTAGAGACAAATAATTCTGGTAACGAATATGAAGCATCCCTGGTTATTTTCAGGGCACGCATCTCCCATGGAGCTCAAAAGAAAACCCTTTAATTCTGTATCCTTTTGAGAGAATGGGAATTAATGACAAAACGTGACCGAATCAGCCAACTGGGAAGTCTATTATGAAGAGTGAGACAGCTGAATCACAGAAGAGTGGAATGCCCTTTTGCTTTATGTTTTTCCTTTACGAATTCCTTTTTTTGTCTTCTTTTATGATAAAGTTAATATATTATTACCAGCCAGCAGTTACATAGTGCTCACTATGAACCAGGCACAGCTCTAAGCCTTTTGTATACTTTAACCCAAACTGTGAGGCAGGTACCTCTTATTCTCCCCATTTAGGGGGAGACACAGGAGCGTCGATTCCTTTGCCTGTGTTGAGTAGCAGAGTTGGTATTCCAATCCAGGCAGCCCAGCCTCAGAGTCCCGCACTAATCACTTCCCTACACCACCACACCATGAAAGCACCAAATTCAAAGTCCTAAAATGTAGGATATCAAAAGAGAGCATCACCATTTATTCTGCCTTTCTAACAGAATAATTTGGGTGCATTTCCTACTCTATTCAGCCTTTGGTTTCCAAATCAAGGAATTTTTTTAAAAGAAATAAAGTTCTATATTCAAATAAACATGCTCAACCAAACCATTTACAAAAACCTTTCCAGGTAGAGATTCTACTCACAGACAAGGCTTGTTTAAAATCAGATCTACTTTTGCATACAATATACTTGTTATTAAAATAATTTTTTCCTTTACAAGCATCTTTACGTCATGAAAAATGTCTTTCTTAAGAGTGTTTATTTTTTGTCTGGCCCACATTTCATTATAATGAGTTCCAAATCACTCAGTTTTGAATCCACACATATCCAACTTTTCAGATAAGAAAAGTGAAGTTAATTTTGTTCTTCTTGAAGTCGCCTGCAGGCTCAGGCTAGATCTCACTTTTTATGGTCTATTTCTGTGCAGATAAGAACATCAATTTAACATGGGAATGTTGGAACTTCTGGAGGCTTCAGCAGGGTTAGCTTCATAAAACAAGCAAAAAATGCCTCCCACCACATACAGCTTCCATCAGTGATCTTTGACATAAATGTTTCATGATACAGGAGTTAAAGAGTATGCCAATGTGAAGCTTGACCAATGTGAACTGTTATTTCCTAGACTTGAGTGCATGCCGCATGTGGTCTATACAAACATTCTTCAAGTTCCTTTGAAATAGACCCATACATATATGGAAAACTGATTTTCAAGAAAGGCGCCAAAGCAATTCAATGGAAAAAGGAAAGTCTTTCCAACAATCCATGTTAGAACAACTGGGAAAATGTATGCAAAAATATGAACCTTGACTTCTACTTATCCCCATATACAAAAATCAACTGGAGATAGATCATAAACTAAAGCATAAAAGCTAAAGCTGTACGTCTTCTAATAGAAAGCACAGGGAAATATCTACACAATCCTGGGGAGGCAACGGGTACTTAGGAAACAAAAAATACAGATAATATAGAAACTTTTCTTTAATTTTTAAAAAAATATTTTATGTTTTTGTAGAGAGACGAGGTCTTGCTATGTTACCTAGGCTGCTCTCAAACTCCTGGTCTCAAGCGATCCTCCCCTGCCTTGGTCTCCCCAAAGGCAAAA
>NW_012105364.1:3936000-3938760 GCF_000951045.1 Mandrillus leucophaeus | reverse complement strand
TTACTACAGATGGGAGAGGCTGAGGAAGGATGGAAGGGATACAAAGCCCATGACCAAGAGCTCTGGGGCAGGAGTGGCTGATTTACATTTGGGATTTTCATAAAGTTCTGCGGAGTGGGAAACAACTCTCTTCTCCAACTCCCCATAAACTTGTTAGTGCCATGATGACCTGGTTATGTACAGGCTAGAACGCATGCTCTGCAGAGGCCCCCATCCATCTGGGTACAAGACATTTAACAAATGGGTAAGAATTAAAGCAGGGAAGAAGGAGGATGAGGATGCTTTTAGAAGCATCGCCCAGAAAGAAGTCAGAGAATGGATCAGGGGAAATTTAGCAGGGAGAGAGTTGCTAATCCATTAATACAGGTAAAAGGGAATGGTGACCAAGAAGAAGGACATGACAGATAGATAAAGTAGATGGGTTTGATGATTGTTGATAGGTAGAATTTTGACCAGATTTGCCTTCTTACTGGATTCTGAAGGTGAGGAGAAAGGATCAATAGGTCACAGGTTTCAAGCTTGGGTATTTGGATCAATTTGGAACCTCTTGGATATGAGGTGCCAACAAGATATCCAAGTGCAGATGCCCAGTGGGCACTGGAATATCAGTAGGGAGCTTAGAGACGGATAGAAAGAATCTGAAAAGGGCAATGAGAAGGAAAAGCAAGAAGGGTAGGGTGAGTCTTCAAAGGCCACGGAGGAGAACACATCAAACCCTGCTCACCACTGAGAGGTTGAGGAAGACAAGAATCCAAATGCCTCTGACAAACGTGGCCCACAGGAAAGAGACGAGGGAGACTACTGGCTTTGGCTAGAGCAGAATCCACTCGGTCACTGGTGCAAAGGCCAGACTGGAGCAGCCTGAGGGGTGGGCAGGAGTGAGGACAGGGAGGGAATAACTAGAGACAATTCTTCCAAAAGGCTGGCCCTGGCAGGAGAAGTGAATGGAGAGGTAATGAAAGGCAGGGTGATACTGAAGGCCTGTATTGTTTAAAATGGGAAAGACTTAAGTAGGTTTCAGTGCTCGCAGGACAAAGTCAGTGGAGAATAAAAAGTACATGGTCAGAGAGAGAAAGTCTTTGAGAAGGTGAGAGGGAAGGGCATGGAGTTCAGGGCCTTGGGCACGAGGAAGGACTCCCCTTGCACTGAAACGGGAGGCAAGGAAAGCCAGGCAGGCACAGATGGGGAATGCTGATTCACAGTGAGAACCTGAGTGAGTCCACCTTCTGGCCTCTCTTCCCTCTGTGACACCGGAGGGATGGACAGTTACTGAGAGTACGTAGTGAGATGCAGGAGGTGGAGAGTGGGCAGTGTGTGCAGAGCCGCTGGGAGATGCAGGGGCACTGGGATGGCATGGATCAGCCACTGGAGAGTGGAAAGCTGCCTCCTCAAGTGTGTTTCTCCCGCCTGCCAAGTCATGGGCGCCACATCCCAGTGCTCTATGCGTCTGCGGCATCTATCAAACAACACTAAGAACATAAACAAAACCGTGACTACGCTGAGCAGGCCTTGTGAGGAGTCGCATCTTCCACACAGTGAGATCCAGGAAGTCACTGTAGTAAATGACATCAATTTTCTATAGGCCTTCACCGCATATGTACAGCAAAGACAATGGTCTACACAGAACACGATGACCCTCCTGTGACAACGTGCAGCACAATCCCTCTTCATTCTACAGTCAAACCCAGTCTGTGCAACCCAAACGGGATTTTGACGGAAATGACATCATTAGTAACAGACCTTCATGTTTGGTCTGAGCCAGATTTTGTTTCTGGCGCTGTCAACCTACTAAATGTGGGCAGGTGATCACAGTTCAGGCTCTTCCTGCCTGCCCGAGTGGTGGTGGGAAGCTGAGTGGGGAGAGGCCTGTCCTGGCCACTTCTCCCAGGCTCGGCTCTCATTCCCGCTCTTGCCAGGAAACTGCTAGAGAAAGCAGAAACAGAGGCCAGGAGCTGAGCACAAAGATACAAGTCCAAACACAGGCTTGGGAAGGTGGTATTTCAAATGAGTGGAGAGGACGACGTAAACTTGAAATGCGTCTTTCCTTGTAAAGTCCTTCTGTAGAGACAAATAATTCTGGTAACGAATATGAAGCATCCCTGGTTATTTTCAGGGCACGCATCTCCCATGGAGCTCAAAAGAAAACCCTTTAATTCTGTATCCTTTTGAGAGAATGGGAATTAATGACAAAACGTGACCGAATCAGCCAACTGGGAAGTCTATTATGAAGAGTGAGACAGCTGAATCACAGAAGAGTGGAATGCCCTTTTGCTTTATGTTTTTCCTTTACGAATTCCTTTTTTTGTCTTCTTTTATGATAAAGTTAATATATTATTACCAGCCAGCAGTTACATAGTGCTCACTATGAACCAGGCACAGCTCTAAGCCTTTTGTATACTTTAACCCAAACTGTGAGGCAGGTACCTCTTATTCTCCCCATTTAGGGGGAAACACAGGAGCGTCGATTCCTTTGCCTGTGTTGAGTAGCAGAGTTGGTATTCCAATCCAGGCAGCCCAGCCTCAGAGTCCCGCACTAATCACTTCCCTACACCACCACACCATGAAAGCACCAAATTCAAAGTCCTAAAATGTAGGATATCAAAAGAGAGCATCACCATTTATTCTGCCTTTCTAACAGAATAATTTGGGTGCATTTCCTACTCTATTCAGCCTTTGGTTTCCAAATCAAGGAATTTTTTAAAAGAAATAAAGTTCTATATTCAAATAAACATGCTCAACCAAACCATTTACAAAAACCTT
>NW_012105364.1:3924082-3935030 GCF_000951045.1 Mandrillus leucophaeus | reverse complement strand
TTTAATTTTTAAAAAAATATTTTATGTTTTTGTAGAGAGACGAGGTCTTGCTATGTTACCTAGGCTGCTCTCAAACTCCTGGTCTCAAGCGATCCTCCCCTGCCTTGGTCTCCCCAAAGGCAAAACATTTTTGATCAATGAAATTATTTCAAAATTAAAACCTTCTGCTCATCAAAAGACACTTTTAAAAAACAGGAGATAGACCACAGACTGGGAGAATATTTCCATTGTAAACTTCTGACAAGAATACTTTATTCAGAATATGTATAACATTCCTACCAACCAAAATAATAGAAAGACAATCCAATTTTAAAACAGGCAAAAGAAAAACAGACTCAAACGACTTGAACAGACACTTCAAGAGAGGAGATACACAAATGGCCAATAAGTATATGTGATTCATCAAGAAAA
This sequence comes from Mandrillus leucophaeus, assembly GCF_000951045.1. Lineage (NCBI taxonomy): Eukaryota > Metazoa > Chordata > Mammalia > Primates > Cercopithecidae > Mandrillus > Mandrillus leucophaeus. Next base: position 3,934,619 of record NW_012105364.1, on the reverse strand, counting down.
TGCAAATTGAAAACGACAATGAGATACTACTTCATATCCAAGAGAACGGCCATAAGTAGAAAAACCAGCAATATACAATGTTAAGATACTGGGTCACCTGGAACTTTCATAAATTGCTTGTTGGAGTGTAAAATGGTACAGTTACTTTGGAAAATGACTTGGCAGTTTCTTACAGAGGTGAACATACACCTACTGTATGGTGCAGCAATTAAACCTAAAAAAGAGTGACAGTGGGCCGGGCGTGGTGGCTCACACCTGTAATCCCAGCACTTTGAGAGGCTGAGGTGGGTGGATCACTTGAGGTCAGGAGTTCGAGACCAGCCTGGCCAAAATGGTGAAACCCCCATTTCTACTAACATTTTAAAAATTAGCCAGGTGTGGTGGTGCGCGCCTGTAGTCCCAGCTACTCGGAAGGCTGAGGCAGGAGAATTGCTTAAGCCTGGGAGGCAGAGGTTGCAGTGAGCTGAGATTGCCCCACTGCAGCTCAGCCTGGGCGACAGAGTGGGACTGTCTCAAAAAAAAAAAAAAAAAAAAAGAAAAAGAGTGAGAATGAGAGAAAACTCATTCACAGCAGCTTAATATTCATCATAGCCAAAAGGGGGAAACGATCAAAATGTCAGTCAATAAGAGAACAGAGTTTAAAATTGGGTCTATTCATACAATGGAATACTACCCAGCAATAAAGGAAGAATGATGCAGACAACAATATAAAACTGTTGGGTGGAAAAAGAAAAGCCAGACGCAAAAGAGTATATACTGTATGATTCCATTTAGAGGAAGCTCAAGAACAAGACTGCAATGATAGAAAGCAGAAAGTTTTTGTCAGGGAGGGTAGGGAATGACTGGGGCAAGAGGAAACCTGGTGATGGAAATGTTCTCTCTCTTAACTGGGGTTTGGGAACAGGAGTACACTGAATGTCTGTGCATTTCACTGCATGTAAATTTTACATCCATTAAAATGGAGGGATGGTAGGACTTCCTTAATTGTCTTAACATCCCCATGTCCTCCTGAAGAATGCGATTTGATTTGCACACTTAGATCCCATCAAATGGGGCCTGTATCTGAATTACTTCAGTTCACAACTAGCCATGGCTGTCTCTTCTGTGGGGGACCATCCATACAAGGTATTTCCTCCAGAGGAAAAGAAGGAATTTGCTGGTTCTCCTCTCATTCAACAGTAATAACCAACCAATATGCCAGGTCCCAGAACCAGTGTGGGAGTGTTCTACATTCTTGCAGTCACAGAGTATCTTTTTTAGGCCCACCATTTCTCAGCAGACATCTGACAATCCACACTCAGAAACATTCTTCATCTCTAGGAAGTTATACGAAATAGGTGAGAGAAAGAAGGTTTGGAAAAGGGGTGTCTGGCATAGGCTGATGATAGATGTTCTGGTCAATACCAGAAATAAAATCCCAAGTGGGTTCTGCTTGCCTGGGAGTTCACTCCCTCAGAGCTAAGTACATTTCACTATTCACCATCTCTGCTTCCAAGGGCACGGCCTCAGAGGACCTGCTCTTTGATCTAGAACTGTACAGGAAGCTCCAAGCTGGTAAACAACTTACAGGGGTACAGAGGTCAGATAGGAGAAGGCCCTTATGACCCTTACTATCTTCAATTGTCTCTAAGCAGCTACATAAAAAATAGCTACCATCCGTCAGTATTGCCTTGCAAATTTCAGAGGTAGATTTTAGCCTCCTAGTATTGTGCTAGAAATGAGGCTAGGCCTGAGAAAAACCTAAAGGTTCCATCATGTTGCAGTAATTGGCCCTAACTGTGGATCTCCAGGGATTTTTCACAAAGATACTGCTTCCCAAGTAAAATGAGGGAAGTGTGAGATGGAAACATCAATTCAGGCTTTCTTCTGACACAAATGGATACCACTTATGTCACAGAAGTTACAGAACTAATTAGTCAACATCTTACTTTTCCCATCTTCACAGTGTCTGCTGTACACTTTCAGGACTGACCTGACAAACATGACAAAGGGATAATTAATAAGGGTTTGGAGCTTTTTTCCACAAAGGAGATGGGAAAGGAGAATGTGAATTGCTTCTTGTAAGAAAAACAAGAGTGAGTATGAGGGTCTATGCCCCAAGAAATAAATAGTACAGAAGGGAAGAATAGGAGATTCGCTCAGAAGCTGTTATGCTAAAGGGCAGGGAAGAAATTAAGCAGGCATATCCAAATTTAATTTGTATTAAGATCAGGAACAAGTACCACTACTTAAAAGATTTTTTTAAATGACTAAGTTGTATGTTTTACAAGATGCAACTTTCTTTGAGCAACAAAGCTAAAAGATCTTCTTACGGGGCTCTATGATTAATGGCTATGTCTTCACTGGTTGGAAAGCATATCTTTCTATAATAATGTCAGCCCACTGTTTCCTCCCAACCCAGTAATTGTGAGGGTTCGTTTTCCCAAACCCCAGTACCCACTGCAGTCATCGTGCTCCATCTGATCTTTTCCCTGGCTAAATGCCTGGCTAAAGGTATTTCCAATTTACTTGTTCAGATACACTTCTGACAAATCAACAAATGAAAGTACTTCTCCTTTCATGATGGCGGTCAGGGCACCTGGAAGACCCCACTATAATTATAAAAGGGGTATATCCACCCACAACAATGACGATGACAACTTTCAAGGGCCTGGGAGACTTCACCAAATGTCAGGAAGCCAGAAGGATGTGGGGAGAGCACTGAGCAATGAAACTGAGCAGAGGCAGCTTACAGGCCAGAGAGTTCTGAGCTGGTACTGCCGAGGCAGTGAATAGTTGATTTTATTCAGTTAGACCCCAAAGAGGCTGCAGACTCAGCAAAAGTATGAACTGTATGTGACAGAAGTGGCAAGAAAGGTAGAAAGGAGAAGAAGAATCAAAAAGTCTGGATATCAACAATTATTCCTTTCATGACTACTTCCTGTCTTTAAAAGAAAGAAGAAACCTTACAGCTTCCCCACTCCTGAGCGAAAATAAGAAAAGGGAGATGATTCTCTAAAAAAATTAAACAAATTGTCTAGTGAGGACCAAACAGCTCGTGTGGTGAAGAGAACCCCACAGTCAAGCCCTCCTCATTCTGACGTCTAGCAGTTCTCCAGCAAGAGGGCTCAGGGCGGCTGTGTGCACCCAGGCTGAAGCCTGCTAGAGGCAGGTGCTGTCATGCAGGACTTCTAGGCAGCCATAATGCCACTTCATTTTTAAAAAGAATAGACAATCAAAAATAAATATACATTTTAAAAGTCTGCAACATGAAAGAGAAAAACCAAGATAAACAACAAAAAGACTCTGGAAGAAACAGAATATTAAGAGGAGACTTTTTTTTCTTAAAAAAACTCAAAAAAAAACCCCAATTTATTAGTATTCCTGGAAATATTTGAGAATAATTACATGCACATAACAAGAACAACTACAACAAAAAAAACGAGAAATACAAGAAAAAGCTCTATGAAATTAAAAATGCGAGCCTCAAATAACAATAGGCAACACTATGTGTGCACAGGCTTGAGTACCTTAACCTCACACTTGTATTTCTTTTTTTCTTTCTCTTTTCTTTCTTTTTTTTTTTTTTTTTTTCCCTAAGATAGAGTCTTGTTCTGTTGCCTAGGCTGGAGTGCAGAAGCGTGATCTCGGCTCACTGCAACCTCCGCCTCCCAGGTTCAAGCAATTTTCCTTTCTCAGTCTCCCGAGTAGCTGGGATTACAGGTGTGCACCACCACGCGTGGCTAATTTTTGTATTTTTAGGAGGGATAGGTTTTTGCCATGTTGGCCAGGCTGGTCTCAAACTCCTGACCTCAAGTGCTCCACCCACCTCAGACTCCCAAAGTGCTGGGATTACAGACGTGAGCCACCGCACCCAGCTTTTGTATTTCTGATGATTTAATCTACCATATAGACAATACCTTACCTAGAATGTGTTATATCTTCCAGTACTGTCAACAGTTTATAATGGCATATGTGGATTATGTTCATGACAAAGGGACAGTGCCACCATGTCCACTGTTCAAGAAAACCTGAGTCTGCTTTTAACTCCTCTGCAAGTTTACAGAAGTTTAATTCTCTCAATACCTGCCTGTCTTTTCTATAGAAGGGGAGTAACCAAAGGTCATAGATTTTTTTGTTTTTGTTTTGTTTTTTTGAGACAGAGTCTCACTCTATCACCCAGGCTGGAGTGCAGCAGTGCGATCTTGGCTCACTGAAACCTCTGTCTCCCGGGTTCAAGCAATTCTCCTGCCTCAGCCTCCCAAGCAGCTGGGATTACAGGGGTGTGCCATCACACCCGGCTAATTTTTGTATTTTTAGTAGAGACAAGGTTTTGCCATGTTGGCCAGGCTGGTCTTGAACTCCTGACTTCAGGTGATCCGCCCACCATGGCCTCCCAAAATGCTGGGATTACAGGCGTAAATCACTGTGCTCAGCCATGTTTTTTTTGTTTGTTTGTTTGTTTGTTTGTTTGTTTTGAGACAGAGTCTTGCTCCGTCGCCCAGGCTATATAGTGCGATGGTGCGATCTCAGTTCGCTATAACCTCCGCCTCCTGGGTTCAGGTGATTCTCCTGCCTCAGCCTCCCGAGTAGCTGGGATTATAGGCACCTGCCACCATGCCCAGCTAATTTTTGTATTTTTAGTAGAAATGGGGTTTCACCATGTTGGCCACACTGGTCTCGAACTGCTGACCTCAGTGATCCACCTGCCTTGGCCTCCCAAAGTTCTGGGATTACAGGCATGAGACACTGCACCTGGCCCAGTCATGTTTTTAGAGTGACATATGAAAACTCTTAGAAAATATTAATACAGAAGAACTAGCTTAATATGAAGATTTCAAAATACTAGAACAAATTAATGAGATACATGTGAAATCCTCCCTGGGTAGCTGCGTGAAGAAGATAAGCATCCCTCCTATCTGGGTAATTTGCATACCCTCCTTCCTTAAACGTTGAGGCAGGGATTGGTTCGTTGGTTTAAAACCCTACCCATTAGTCTCAAAGCCCTCTTTATATGACAAAAAATTCTGTCATGTCCCATTTAGTACTCTAAAATCAAATTAAATATTAACTACTGTACATGCAGCTTTAAAACATGAATATCCTAAATGTAACATAAAAGATAATCTAAAAAAAGCAATATATAACAAAAAATACTTAACATTTCATTATATAAATAATTTTCAGGGCAGTTAACTATGTAATCAAATAGATGCTTGTAACTTACTAATAAAGAACAAGTTTGTATTTAAGAGAAGTCAGATTAGAAGCTTTCCATATTAAAAGTGCAGGAAAATGAAAGAAGTAGTATAGATGGACCAGAGAATGACAATGAATCTATTCTGTGTATATTAAAAGTATGCAAAAATTATTTTGCATTTTCATGAAAAAATGGAGTTAAGTCTAGGTTTAGAAAATTATAAACTGAGCTGTCCCTACATGAATGTCCAACAGGACAGGTGAAAGTCATGTGCACCACAGGGCAATTCTTTATGTCTTTTCTACTGTGGGACATTGAGGACTCTGGCTCTCACTCATGAAATATCCTTCATTAGGGCTGAGCACAGTGGCTCATGCCTGTAATCCCAGCACTTTGGGAGGCTGAGGCCGGTGGATCATCTGAGGTCAGGAGTTTGAGACCAGTCTGGCCAACAGGGGGAAGCCCCATCTCTACCAAAAATACAAAAGTTAGCTGGGCATAGTGGCATGGGCCTGTAATCCCAGTTACTCACGAGGCTGCAGCAGGAGAGTCGCCTGAACTCAGGATGCAGAGGCTACAGTGAGCCGAGATCGCACCACCGCACTCCAGTCTGGGCAACAGAGGGAGACTCCATCTCAAAAAAGAAAAAAAAAAAAAAATCCTTCATTGTACCACCAGAACAGCCTCATAAATTTCCACTCTGTCACCTAGGGGGCGGTACTGCTTCTATGAGAACTCCTGACCAGATCATCTATGGGAGTTTCTTTTTAGTCTTCATCGTCCATCGCAGTGAGAATCAAATCCTGATGGACATATCAGCAACATAGCTAGGAGGCATAGTAACTTAATATAAAAGAAGACTATGGAGAAATTAATTTAGTTTAGGCTTATGCCATTAACTGTAGCCATATTCAACATAATTGCCTCTTGTTGAGTTCAGGATGATTGGTTACCCCACGTAGAACATGGAGTGGAAAGCTGTATCTTTGTGGCTTTTATTTAGATAGCACAAAATGAGCCTGATTTTTAAAATGTGAACATTCAAACCTGGCTAACTAATGATAAAAAAGGGAGTTTTTCATAGAACTCTACAACTCTCATTTCCTCAAAACAAGAATTAATGCATTCTTTCACATGCGGTCATTACAGGAAGGGGGGGTAGCCATTTACTGTAAATGCCTTTCTGATGCAATTCTACCACCTCTTTCAAAGACAGAATTCATCCAAGAAGCCTTAGTCACTTCTTCAAGAAAAATGCCACTGCACTGAATGTACACAGACTAAACCACATGCCTAAGGAAAAAAGATGAGCTGATTCCACCATTAGAACGCAGACTAAACCACATGCCTAAGGGAAAAAGATGAGCCGATTCCACCATGAGAACACAGATCGGGAGAAAAGTGGCAGAGAGAGCGAGCTCATAGCTTCTTTGTCAGAGCAGATTAAGTAGTACATCTGAAAATCCGCCCTTTAATGTAACAATCATTGTTTCTTAAACCAAATGCTAACACAGATCTCCCCTTCTTAAACCAAATGCTAACACAGATCTCCCCTCTGCCTAACTTTTAAAGTATACTTCCTAAAAATGTAAGACTCCACTTCTAAGCCAGTAGCAATTGTGGTGATTTAAATTTTTAAAGTTTCATGCACAGAAAGAAAAATGGAATCTTTTAAAATTTGGAAATGAAACTATGTTTTGAAGAGGGTAGATTTTACATGAAAAGGGCAAGACAGTGGATAATACGATAAAGCAGCCTGGATGGAAAAACTTCAGACAAATAGTTCTGAGCTCTTCTCAAAAGAGAGGATCAATTTTTAAAAAATCTCAAAACCACCCAAAGGGGAAAAAAAAGGAATAATTTCTCCAGTGTATCCTTACCCGGATGAGCACGAATTCTTCTAACAGCCAGATGCACACACTTGTTTTTATGGAGGAGTTACTGCTGAGCCAAAGCCCAGGAGTCACTCAAGACTGGAGGCTGCGTGCTGCTGGAGCCCGAAATCCCCTTGATGAATGAAACTGCACATCGTAATATACACATTCAGAGCGGGCTATTGGCTAAATGAAGGCAATGCGTGTGGAAGTCTGATTTGCCACCTTCAGGGCAGGCGTCTTATATCCTAATTCAGAAAAATGACAGGCTTTTTTTTTTTTTTTACTCCCTAGATAGTCAAAACTAGAGAGGGTTCGTTTTTCTGCAGCATTCTCCCCAACCCTACGGAAACCACAGAGAGAATAAACCACAGTGAGATTTGACTCCTTAACTAGGCAATGCCAATGAGAAAAGAATTATGTTGACACTGGCAATTTACAAATAAATCTCATACCACTGCCAAAGCTTGTTCGTGTTACATGACTGTCTGAGAGTCATACATAGGTGTGGGGATGGTGTGGCTCATTTTTTAAGCCAAGAATTCTGAGCCATAATTTTGGGGCTCCCTGAGGGTAGCAGACTCTACCAAGGAGTGGTAAAAACTCTTAAAAAATATATTAATCTTTGTGCTATACTAGTGATCAACCAAAACATTAAGAACTAAGAACTACCTAAGTTTGGACTCAGAATCTCTGGGGAGGAGCCCAGGAGGATGAATTTTAACTGGCATCCTAGGTCATTCTAATGTCCTCTAAAGTTTGAGGGCTACTTTTCTTGTTATTGGAACTGAACAGCTGATTATAGCTGCTTCCATCTTCCTTTGTCATTCAATTATTTTGTCCTTGATTCCTGCTGAAGTCAGGAGCGACAAGAACAGCAAAGCCTCCTCAGGACAACTTGTGGCTTCTAACCCCAAGGAAATAAAAGGAGAGCCAGGCTGGGTTCACTTGGTCTCCCTTCCCCACCCACCTCTGCTTCACTCCACCAAGAGAGAAAAGTTCAAGCTACAGAAACCTGGAAAATGCCCTACTTGAGGGAGAATATGAAAATTACACTAACAGATGCTACAACTGGAAAACGAAAAATATACTGCCGAAGAGAAGAGGAAGAAAAAGAGAGAGAGAACACTAATGCTTACTGACTCCTTACTATTGTAGAAAAAACTGGGTTCTTGTCACAGGACCAGGAAGAGTTATGCACACAGACCCTTTGAAGGGTGAGGGGTTATGGAATCTATTGGGCAAAAAGGAAAAAGACTCTCAGCAAACCAAGAAGGGTTTTTATGAACAGGCCCCCATCTCACAGATTGAATCCCAAGTCACCACCCAGGAACAGGAGAGGCCAGGCTCCCGCTGCAAAGGATGAGAACTTCCTGAGGCTCCACCCCCTCCTCCCTGTGCACAGGCTGGTGGGAGGCTCTCCAGGGACCTTCCCCCTTATCTTCCTCCTGCATCGATCATTACTATGTTCCAGACACCACATCAACAACTTTATATGCAGTTTTCTTTGTCAAAGAAGTCTCACCAAAAAAACTTCTTCGAAAGTATCTGAACACACAAACTCAGGTGTCTACATCTTACAGCAGAGACACACAGTGCATCCTCCACGGACGACGCCGTGCTGGCTAAGTGTGTCCAACTCTACCCCAACTGCCCTATGAACAGAAAGCATTTCTAAAAAAGGAAACAGAGAAATACTGTTGGAAATGTATTTAAGAGAAATCATCTGTGTTTTTTTTTTTTGTTGTTGTTGTTGTTGTTTTGAGACAGAGTCTCACTCTGTTGCCCAGGCTGGAGGGCAGTGGCACGATCTCGGCTCACTGCAACTTCCACCTCCCGGGTTCAAGCAATTCTCCTGCCTCAGCCTCCCAAATAGCTGGGATTACAGGCGCCCGTCACCATACCTGGCTAATTTTGTATTTTTAGTAGAGATGAGGTTTCACCATGTTGGCTGGACTGGTCTTGAACTCCTGACTTCAGGTGTTCCACCCGCCTCGACCTCTCAAAGTGTTTGGATTACAGGCGTGAGCCACCACACTCGGCCCCGTATTTCCTATTCTTATTCCTTCTTTATTCAACCTAAGATTGTATGGCCTTTCAGAAATTTCAAAGAAGTCTCCTGTCATCTGTTCTCCCTTCTAACCTGTTTATTTCAATCCAAAGTACTGAGGGAAACCCCATCATTATAATATGACTTGAAAATATTATTTGGACATCACCAACAACTATTAACATTGTTTTTTGCTTTAATAAAAGGGGTTTTATCTTTGTCTCTAATATGCATAAAGTTCCTAAGGAAACTTTCTAGAGAAGGGGAGCTCAACTTAGAAGACAGCTTATTTAGGAACAAGTTTTTCCAAATCCTCCCCTGCACCTTTGTTTCAGGATGATTATGCATGGTAGCATCCTAACACAAAGGGGAAGGAAGCTGACCTCTGACTTACTACTATGAGTGGATCTGGTACGTTTGGTATTCCAAGTGTTTTGACTAATAGGTAAATGCAGATCTGTTGGGGCAGTGTTTCTCAAGTTGTGTTAGCACTAAAGTCCCTTCTATTCCCCTAAATGAAATCTTGGGTGAAGACCAAATATCCTCACATGCTCGCTGCTGTGGTGGGTGGGCTGCAGGGCCCACAGGCCTTCCTTATTTGGGCCCACTTTCTCAACTCATCCCCAGGGTGGCTACAGCGGCGACACTGCCAAACCCCAAAGCCTCTGTTTTCTATTTTCTCAGACGTTGATGATTTTTTAAATTAATACTTTATCATTTTATTTTACGTATGCCTTTGTGTCTCAAAGTGGGGCATACATTGAAACATTGTGAAAGTCATGTCAAGTCATATTTGAAATGCTACTTGCAACACTGAGCTTAGGAATTCTGGGACGTATTTGGCCAGTGTGGACCCTGACATGAAGATTATAATTTCCATCTGTATGCCTTTGAAAACAATACCCTTAATATATTTGCAAGTTCAAGGTCATTTTAGAAACACAAAACTTTGTGGAGATGTACAGTTTAAATGAATGAGAATACCATCTTGATGATTAAGATACCTTGCCAAATTTCACTTCCACTAGTGACCATTAGTTTGCTACATAGGGGACAGTAAGTTTCAGACTATATACTAACACTCAAGCAAATATATATATACACACACACACACACACACACATATATACACACACATATACACATATATATACACACACATATATATACACACACACATATATATGTACACTGTGTGTGTACGTGTGTGTATGTATACCTGAACTCTAAAATGGGAAATGAATTTAAAGTGCTGCTAGATAATCATTATCAAGAAAATTATATTAATAATATCAGGTCAGCACAGAAAACAAAGACTGAAATTCCTTCATGAAGAGGCAATATGTACTTCTAAACTTCTGCTAACAAAAGTTGAATAATCTTTTCTTTTTCTGAGTGTTATTTCTCAGTTGGTTTTGTTTGTTTGTTTGTTTG
>NW_012105364.1:3920502-3923082 GCF_000951045.1 Mandrillus leucophaeus | reverse complement strand
AGAGAGAAATAATGACATTAAAGTAGTTCTCAAATGCTTGCTTATGTTCCCAAAATGTATCTATATATTTGTGGTTTAGGACTGAGGCTAATTTTCCCTTAGGAATATTGCTGCTAATGATAGTACCCAGGTCATTTCACAAAACTTATTTCATATCTTGTATCCTATATGTAATATTATATATCCCAATGAAATATATATTTTAATTGTGTTGCAATACTAATAATTATATAAAGTATAAAATAATAACTAAGAATGATTTTATCTGTATGCAAATATAAGAAGGTTTAGTCAGGAGAAAGCCAACTGAGACTCAAGAGCTTTGGAAGTTGATGACACTGGTTATTATGCCTTACTTTACCTCCAAAAACATATCATGTGCTTTTCCCTTGATATGATTATATCACTATTCTCTCTCTTTTTTTTTTAAAGAGATGGGGTCGCCAGGCATGGTGGCTCACACCTGTAATCCCAGCACTTTGGGAGGCCGAGGAGGGAGGACCACCTGAGGTCAGGAGTTCGAGAGCAACCTGACCAACAAGAAGAAACCCCATCTCTACTAAAAATACAAAATTAGCTAGGCATGGTGGTGCATGCCTGTAATCCCAGCTACTCGGGAGGCTGAGGCAGGATAATCGCTTGAACCTGGGAGGCGGAGGTTGCAGTGAGCCAAGATTGAGCCATTGCACTCCAGGCTGGGCAACAAGAGTCAAACGCCATCTAAAAAATAAAAAGAGATGGGGTCTTGCTATGTTACCTAGGCTGGACTTGAACTCTTGGGCTCCCAAGTAGCTGCGTCTACAGGCATGTACTACAGCACCAGGCTATATCACTACTCTTAAGCTCATCCGCTATGACTAATACCACTGGGGGCTCTCCAAAATTACTAATACACTGGGGGCTCTCGAAGTGGGAAGAAAGAAAAAAAGCTTAGAAACAGAAACAGATTTACTTGAAATATGAAAGAAATGTGATAAAAAAGTATGTATGGAATTAACAAGACGATGACCTCAAAAAAAGGCAGGAAGAGAAAAGAACATAATATTCAAAGTTTTCCCAACTTAGATGGAAAAGGTGCTGGATTGGTCATATGACCTGAACCAGGACAGCCTGACTGCTGTGTGGAGCAGAGGACAAGAGACTGACCAAAGGCAGGCGATGTGTGTGACCAGCCACGTGCATGCCTGGGACATGTGCAAAGCCAGTGTGTATGAACTGGGAAGGCCTTGTGTGGCAAACTTGGTAAGAATTTAGTGGTCAGTCTTTCAAAGAGATAGTTATTTGGTCTGGCTGGTGACTCAACTGATGAGAGCCCAAAGTCAAGAGTTCAGTGGTGGTGTCTGTTCGGCTTCATGGTCACAGAGCATGAGCAGGAATTAGCCCCCAAACATGGTGCTGGCCAAGAAGGACCAAGCCAGAGCCCATGGACAGCTCAGTATAAAGCAACAAGGCCTCTAGGGCTCTGTTCTTACAATAAAATCATTTTCCTGCATGACACTCTTAATTTCTTACTTAACTGTGGAGAAGAAGAGGGGAGTAGATGTTAAGGTATCAGAATCTGAAAAATCCTTTACTATTAACATAGCTAACTTAAAACTGTTTACTGAAAATGATCATGGGACCCTATCTTATAGTAATGAGTTTTATGCATTTAATATTATGAATATGGTCTTTTAAATGACAACACAAACTATGACCTTACTAAATAGGCTGGTGACATGTTAAAGTGTGAGTGTGAGACAGAGAGAGAGAGTTTGTGTGAGTATGTGTGTGTGTGTGAGTGTGTAAGCCTGGTGAATTCCAGTTCCCGTAGCAGGGGAAGTTAGGGAAGGGAAATGATCAGGAAGGGATTTTTGGTTATAATCAAGGGTACCTGTTTTTGGTTCTTGACAACAGTCAAACTGTAGGGTAATCCATTAGTGGGTTGTAAAATAAATCCAGTGCACTGAAAGCAGCATTTTTATGAAGATGAAACAGACTAGAATAAAATAGAAAATAAGAGTTCACACTTAGTAGGGCAACTATTTTTTCATAAAATAGTCTCATGTATGTGTATGTGTTGCATGTACTTTTCCATGATGTAAAACACAATCCTTTCTGTGAGTTCCAGGAACAACGGTCTATTAGAAAAGAAGATTAAAAATCATGTTTGAAATTAGGTGAGTGGATCTTGTGTGAGTTTAATTTTAATCAGTGCTATGCTTCTATGTCCTTAACTTGGAAACCAACCCACAAATCAAGATGCATTTACATTAATAATAAACAATTCTAAAGATATCATGCAAGTCATTATTCACTCATTCACCCAGTGTGGTGTCTACTCTCCCCACATGAGGGGTTATGTGGAGAGGATAAAATCTGAGAAAAAAAAAAATCCATGAAATAGGGTCATATACTAATGGCTAACATATACTGAGTGTTTATTATGTGCTGGTAGTATTTTAAGTATTTTACACATCATTAACTCATTTTATCCCCTTGGATTTAGTCCCATGGAGGTAGATACTAATATTATCCCTGTTTTCCAGATAAAGAATCTAAGAAACGGCCGGGTGTGGTGGCTCACGCCTGTAATCCCAG
>NW_012105364.1:3916855-3919997 GCF_000951045.1 Mandrillus leucophaeus | reverse complement strand
GGAGGGGAAAAAACACGTAAAGGAAACACTACTGCCTGTGCTTTGCTGTCTGTCCTCATTCCTCCTGCTGCTCTAGTCCATAGTCTATGCTACAGACAGCCTCTTTTCCACCTTGATACCCTAATGCATCCTGAACACAATTCTTAGCAAATTCATTCAAACTCTATCTCTTTCTTCCTTCTCTAGAAAACATGTAAGAATGCAACTGAGTGTGTTCTTATTTTTCTGTACTGAATCTAACTCTTATTTATTTCAGAGTTAAAAGGAATTCATTCTCAGGTGTTGGTTCTTAAAACTTTTGTATGAGCCAATCATCTCTAACACATCTTCCAGGTCTTACCTCTCCAAACCAGTGAATCCTGTCACAGGGGCGATTGCTGCTAGTCTGGCTAGACAGAGCTCCTAGGGGTGCCTCTTTCTTTCACCCACTTGTGCTACTGTCCTCATTGGTTTTGAATAGAACCCAAAGAAATTTCAGGTATAATGTACACTGTGACAAGTGTACCAATGTGTTTCAGAAGACATATGAAAAGATATGTGCCAAAAGATGTCTTATTCCTCTAATCTATCCACCCTTGTCTTCAGGTTATATAGTGAGTCCTATAGAGAGGGCCTAGACAGATAGTAAAGTCAGTAAAAATCAACACTGTTTTTGGTAGCATGGTTACCTTTCCTAGGAATTGTGTCCACGAGTAAGAACCCTACTTTTTAAATGCTGTTTAAGTGCTGGGTAAACACAGTAAGTACTGTCTCTCATATGTGACTTAAAATGGCCAGTGCAAATAAATCCTGCAACTGAAGGACAAACAATATCTGCCAACATATCTTAGCCACATAATTTGATATTTTGCTATTGAAAATGCCTTTTGGCCAAACAAACATAGCATCTTTGAAACATTTTTTTAAAAATCTTTTAAAATTAATGTATCATGATGGACAGCACATTGTGATATTGATAATTAAATTATTAGAATAATTTGGTATTATTTAAAAATACAATGAAATATGCAGATAATCAGGACAAAATCTGGTCAGGTGCAGTGGCTCACGCCTGTAATCCCAGCACTTTGGGAGGCTGAGGTGGATGGCTCATGTGAGATTAGGAGTTCGAGACCAGCCTGGTCACAAGATAAAACCACGTCTCTACTAGGTGTGGTGGCGCCTGTAATCCCAGCTACTTGGGAGGCTGAGGCAGGAGAATCGCTCAAACTCAGGAGGCAGAGGGTGCAGTGAGTCGAGATCGTGCCACTGCACTCCAGCCTGGGTGACAGCAAGACTCCATGTCAAAAAAAAAAAAAAAAAGACAAAATCTTTTTAGTTGTAAGTAGACTGTGACAAGGCTTTACCATAATTTGCTTGTATATACATTCTCCAAATAACTTACTAAAATGAAGACAATGAAAGTTTAATATTCCTTTGGAAAATACAGTTAAAGTAGAGTGCTGTGAAAATAAAATTTCTCATTGAATAATACTGTTGACATGCCAGTATCAATGTCATTCAAGAAGCAGGAAATACAATTTTACTATTCATCACTGCAAAACTGTAAGTTATTTTTAGGTACATTTAGGTAATTTCTTTCAATAAACAGATTAAACCATTTATTTCTACTAAGTATTCTTGGTGTTTAAAACCAATAGTTTTGGCATGGGCTGGGACAGATTCTCTGTAGTTTAAAAAAAAAAAAAAAGGATGATTCAAGTATGTACCAAACTAGTCTACCAGCTTCTAAGAAATATACAGCTTTTAGATAAAAGAGTAGTAATGTCTGCACTTAATTAATATGACACATTTTGCAAGCAGTATTAACATGCTGGGACTTTTTTGGGTGATGATGTTCATTTTCCCTGCCCCATTTACCTTGTTTCATTAGCTGCACCTGGGACCAAGACGATTCATTTTTAAGATCAGAAGAGAGTAGTGTCTGGTTGTGGGAATGAGAATTTTTTTTTTTTTTTTTTTTTTGAGACAATGTCTCGCTCTGTCACCCAGGCTGGAGTGCAGTGGCGCGATCTCCACTCACTGCAAGCTCCGCCTCCCGGGTTCACGCCATTCTTCTGCCTCAGCCTCCCGTGTAGCTGAGACTACAGGCGCTCGCCACCTCGCTCGGCTAATTTTTAGTAGAGACGGGGTTTCACCGTGTTAGCCAGGGTGGTCTCGATCTCCTGACCTCGTGATCCGCCTGCCTCGGCCTCCCAAAGTGCTGGGATTACAGGCATGAGCCACCGCGCCCGGCTGAGAATTTTTTTTTTTTAATTGGGAAGCTGAATGGCTTATGGGGCAGGGGATGGGAATCAAGGGTAGGAATGCAGCCTGAGCTAGTGTCATGCACTAATGTCATATGCTCATGGTTAATATGAAAACTGTATCGACCCAGGAAAAAATAATGTGAACAGCCTTCTAAACAGTAGCATTTTGTTTGTTGAAGCAATCTGGCAGAGGCCTCTCTAGAATATAGGAATTAGGGGAGTTGTTCTCTGAGTTGAATAAAGGTACACGCAGCTTAGAAGGACAGGGAACTTCTCAGGGAGCAAGTACTGTTAGAGAAGGAAGTAGTTGTAGTTTTAAAAATTATCCCATAAAACCTTCATTGTCATTGAGGCAAAGAGTGGGCCTCTCTCTTCCTTTCCTATCTGTACACATGGCAGGCTGCCCTCAATCTAGCAGAGTGGAAAAATAGTGTGAACTGGGTATGAGTAGGTTTTGCTTTCCACTACATTTTGCTAAGACAAATACTTTCCAAGCTGGGTATTTAAAAACAAAAAAGATTGAGGTTTAACATTCATTTTTCAAAATTATGAAACATCTGTTGAATAAGTACTACTTATTTGTCAGTAAAAGGTTTGTTCTTTAATAGCTCTGTGGCCTTGTACAATTCTCATCAGTTTGGAGACTCAGCTGCCTCGTCTGTAAATTGAAAATCTTAAGGTAGATGTCCTCTAATCTTCCTCCCTTCTCCAAATTTAAATGGTTAATTATTTTGTGACTTTATTTTCTCCTCCAAATATCCTTGATCTAAGTCTTCCACAAATTTCACTTTAAAAGGAGGGTGAAGGGTGTGCGCTGGCTCACACCTGTAAGCCCAGCACTTAGAGAGGCCAAGGCAGGCGGATGGTTTGAGTCCAGGAGTTTGAGACCGGCC
>NW_012105364.1:3908341-3916640 GCF_000951045.1 Mandrillus leucophaeus | reverse complement strand
CGTGGAGGGGGCAGGGGCTGGAAATAGTGAAGGAGGGAAGACAGGAGAACTTGCCAAGACCGATTCAAGTGTTAACTGCTTGCTCTGTCCTGGAGTATACAGTTTTAATAGGCTTATGAATTTCAATTTACAATGGAAATAAAATTAACTATGTAGTAATTTTAATTTGGGGGCAGTATTTGGAACATATCTTAAATTATAAGGAGATTTCCCTTTTTCACAAATGCATACTAAGCTATTCCAGATCCAATGCCAGCAGCTATTCACTCTCAAAAACAAAGAATCTAAAACAAAAAACCTAAACAAGAAAATAACTTACAGTGAAAAGAAAGCTTTTGATTACCCATGCTAATGTTCCCATTCATAAGGTAGTAAACTGAAAATTGATTACAGGTATGTATTTATTTGCTCCCTCCACCAGAGATGCTGGATTTATTTTTTCCAATTATTATTATTTTTACAGAACATTTTATTTTATTGTGGTAAGAACACTTAATTTGAGATCTACCCTCTCAACAAAATTTTAAGTGCACAATATGGTATTGTTAACTACAGGCCCAGTGCTGTATAGTGAACTTCTAGAACTTATTCATCTTGTATAACTGAACATGTACACTCATTGAACAGCAACTCCTCATTTCCCTCTCTTCCAAGCCCCTGGCAACCATCATTCTATTCTGTTTCTATGAGTTTGATTATTTTTGATGCCTCACAGAAGTGGAATGATGCAGTATTTGTCCTTCTGAGACTGGTTTATTTCACTAGTAGAAAGCCTCCAGGCTCATTCATGTTGTCGCATGTGGCAGATGTCCTTTTTTTAATGCTGGATAGTATTCCATTGTATGTATATACCACATTTTCTTTATCCATTCATCCATCAATGAATGTTTACGTTGTTTCCATATCTTGGTTATTGTGAATAATGCTCGATGAATGGGAGAATGTTAATATCTCTTCAAGATCCTGATTTCAGTTATTTTGGATATATACTCGAAAGTGAGATTGCTGGGTCCCATGTGCAATAGTATCAAAAAGAATAAAATGCTTAGGAATAAACTTAACCAAAGAGATAAAATATCTCTACATTGAAAACTATACAAAATTAATAAAAGAAACTGAAGAAAACACAAATAAAGGGGAAGAAAGCCCATGTTCATGGATTGAAAGAGCTACTACTGGTAAAATATCCATATTATCCAAAGCAATCTGCAGACAATGCAATCCCTACTAAAATCCTAATGGTATTTTCCACAAAAATTTTTAAAAATCCTAAAATTCATATGGAACAACAAAGGACTCCAAATAGTCAAAAACAAACTTGAGAAAGAAGAACAAATTTGGAGGCATCATACTTCCTGATTTCTAAATGTATTACAAATTTACAGCAATTTTAACAGTACAGAAATGGCATTAAAACAGATTTATAGACCAATGGAACAGAATATAGAGCCCAGAAATAAACCCATACACATACACAGTCAACTGATCTTTGGCAAGGGTACCAAGAATACACATCAGGGAAGGATAATCTCTTCCACAAATGGTGCTCAGAAAACTGAATATCCACATGCAACATAATCAAATTGGTTCTTGTTATGGTTTGGATCTGTATCCCCACCCAAATCTCATGTCGAACTGTAATCCTAAATGTTAGAGGTAGGGCCTGGTGGGAGGCAGGGGGCAGATTTCCCTCTTGGTGCTGTTCTCATGATAGTGAGAGAGTGAGTTCTGGTGAGATCTGCTTATTTAAAAGTGTGTGGCACCTCCCTCCCCAACTCTCGCTCTGTATCTTGGCCATGTGAGATGTACCTGTTTTCATTCTGACTTCTGCCATGATGGTAAGTTTCCTAAGGCCTTCCCAGAAGCAGAAGCTGCTATGCTTCCTGTACAGCCTGCAGAACTGTGAGCCAATTAAACCTCCTTTCTTTATAAATTTCCCAGTCTCAGGTATTTCTTTATAGCAGTTCAAGAATGAACTAATACAGAAAATTAGTACCAAGAAAAGGGACATTGCTATAATGATACCTGAAAATGTGGAAGCAGCTCTGAAACTGAGTAACAGGCAGAGGTTGGAACAGTTTGGAGGGCTCAGAAGAAAACAGGAAGATGAGGGAAAAGTTTGGAACTTCCTAGAGACTTGTTGAATTGTTGTGACCAAAATGCTGATAGTGATATGGACAATGAAGTCCAGGCTGAAGACGTCTCAGGTGAAAATGGGAAACTTACCGAGAACTGGAGTAAAACTATGCTTTAGTAAACAGCCTGGCTGCAATGTGCCCTTTTGTTCTATGGATCTGAGGAACTTTGAAGTTGAAAGTGATGATTTAGGGTATCTGATGGAAGAAATTTCTGAAAAGCAAAGTATTCAAGACATGGCCTGGCTGCTCACATGTTAAGCAAAGAAATGACCTGTAATTTGAACTTTTTTATAAAAGAAAAGCAGAGTTTCCAAAGTTTGGAAAATTTGCATCCTGGCCATGTGGCAGAAAAGAAAAGCGCATTGTCAGGAGAGCAATTCAAGCTAAAAGAAAGGCAAGTGCTGATAGCCAAGACAATGGGGAAAAGGCCTCGACAGTATTTCAGAGAACTTCATGGCAGCCCCTCTCATCACAGGCCCAGAGGCCTAGGAAGACCGAAAGGTTTTGTGGGTCAGGCCCAGGGCCCGGCTGCCCTGCACAGCCATGAGAACTGCGCCCTGCATCCCAGCAGCTCCAGCTCCACCCATGGCTCAAAGGGGTCCAGGTACAGCTCAGGCCACTGCTCCAGAGGATGTAAGCCACAAGCCTTGGCAGCTTCCGTGTGGTGTTAAGCCTGTGGGTGCACAGAGTGCAAGAGTGAATGAGGCTCAGGAGCCTCTGCCTAGATTACAGAGGATATATAGAAAAGCCTGGATGTCCAGGCAGAA
Source organism: Mandrillus leucophaeus (assembly GCF_000951045.1). Taxonomy (NCBI): domain Eukaryota; kingdom Metazoa; phylum Chordata; class Mammalia; order Primates; family Cercopithecidae; genus Mandrillus; species Mandrillus leucophaeus. The sequence goes on along the minus strand of NW_012105364.1, from coordinate 3,913,735 downwards.
GTCTGCTGCAGGGATACAGCCCTTATAGAGAGCCTCCATTAGGGCAGTGTGGAGGGGAAATGTAAGACTGGAGCCCCTACACAGTGTCCCCACTGGGGTACTGCCTAGTGGAGCTGTGAGAAGAGGTCCACTGTCCTCCAGACCCCAGAATGGTAGATCCACTGGCAGCTTGCACCCCGCACCTGGAAAAGCCATATACATTCAACACCAGCCCTTGAGAGCAGCCACTGGGGCTGAATCCTGCAAAGCCACAGGGGCAGAGCTGCCCAAGGCCTTGTGAGCCCACCCCTTGCATCACTGTGTCCTGAATGTGGGACTTAGAGTCAAAGGAGATTATTCTGGAGCTTTAAGATTTAATGACTGCCCTGCTGGGCTTCAGACTTGCATGGGGCCTGTAGCCCCTTTCTTTGGGCCAATTTCTCCCTTTTGGAATGGAAGTATTTACTCAATGCCTGTATCTCCATTGTATCTTGAAAATAACTTGTTTTTTTGTTTTCCAGGCTCATGATCAGAAGAGACTTGGCTTGTCTCAGATGAGACTTTGGATTTTTGAGGTCATGCTGGAAAAAAGTCAAGACTTTGAGGAACTGTTGGGAAAGCATGATTGGGTTTTGCAAAGTGAGAAGGACATGAGATTTGGGAGGGGTCAGGGATGAAATCATATGGTTTGGATCTGTGTCCCCACCCCAAATCTCATGTTGAAATATAATCCACAGTGTTGGAGGTAGGATCTGGTGGGAGGCGACTGGATCATGGGGGTGGATTTCCCCCTTGGTGCTGTTCTCATAATAGTAACTGAGTTCTCGTGAGGTCTGGTCATTTAACGGCCTGTGGCACTCCTCTGTCACCACTGCTCTTTCTTCTGCTCCAACCGTGTAAGACATGCCTGCTTTCCCTTTGACTTCTGCCACAATTGTAAGTTTCCTGAGGCCTCCCCAGAAGCAGAAGCCACTGTGTTTTCTGTACAACCTCCAGAACCGTGAGCCACAACTACATTAGATGAGGTCTGTATTAGTCTGTTCTTGCATTGCTGTAAAGAAATACCTGAGATGGGGTAATTTATAACAAGCTTCTTATTTATAAATTACCCCATCTCAGGTATTTCTTTAAAGCTGTACAAGAACAGACAAATACAGACCTTATCTTACACTATACAGAAAACCAACTCAATATGGATTAACGATTTTTTTTTTGAGACATAGTCTCACTGTCACCCAGTCTAGAGCACAGTGGCGTGATCTCGGCTCACTGCAACCTCCATCTCCTGGGTTCAAGCAATTCTCATGTGTCAGCCACCTGAGTAGCTAGGATCACAGGCAGCCACCACTGTGTCTGGCTAATTTTTTATTTTTTTAATTTTTTTTTTGTATTTTTAGTAGAGACAGGGTTTCACCATGTTGGCCAGGCTGGTCTCAAACTCCTAAACTCAAGTGATCCACCCACCTTGGCCTGCCAAAGTGCTGGGATTACAGGCGTGAGCCACCGCACCTGGCTGGTTTAATGATTTAAATATAAGACCTGAATCTATAAAACTCCTAAGAGAAAACACAGGGGAAAGCTTCATGACACTGGTCTAGGCAATGATTTCATGAATATGACACCGAAGCACAGGCAATGAAAGCAAAAATACACAAAAATACACAGGTGGGATGACATCAAGCTGAAAAGCTCTGTACAGCAAAGGAAAAAAAATCAACCAAGTGAAAGAGAACCTATGGAATGGGAGAAAATATTAGCAAACCACATATCTGGTAAAGAGTTAATATCTAAAATATATAATGAACTCCTACAACTCAACAGCAAACAAGCCAAACAACAACAGCAAAATAACTTGATTTAAAAATGGGCAAAGACATTTTAAAATGAATAGACTTTTTTTTGTCTTTTTTTTTTTTTTTTTGAGACAATGTCTCACTCCATCACCCAGGCTGGAGTGTAGTGATACAATCTCGGCTCACTGCAACCTCCGCCTCCCAGGTTCAAGCAATTCTCATGCCTCAGCCTCCCGAGTAGCTGGGATTACAGGCGTGCGCCTCCACGCCCAGCTAATTTTTGTATTTTTAGTAGAGATGGGGTTTTGGTATGTTGCCCAGGCTGGTCTCGAACTCCTGGCCTCAAGTGATATACCCACCTCGGCCTCCCAAAGTGTTGGGATTACAGGCATGAGCCACCGCACCCGGCCTTGAATAGACTTTTGTTGTTGTTGTTGTTTTTGAGACGAAGTTTCATTCTTGTCACCCAGGCGGGAGTACAATGGTGTGACCTCTGCTCACTGCAGCCCCCGCTTCCCAGGTTCAAGTGATTCTCCTGCCTCAGTCTCCCAAGTAGCTGGGATTACAAGCGTGACCCACCACACCTGGCTAATTTTTGTATTTTTAGTAGAGACCTTGTTTCACCCTGTTGGCCAGGCTGGTCTTGAATTCCTGACCTCAAGTGATCCACCCATATTGGCCTCCCAAAGTGCTGGAATTACAGGCGTGAGCCACTGCGCCCAGCAGAATAGACATTTTTTAAAAAGCATACAAATGGCCTTCGGGTATATGAAAAGGTGCTCAACATCACTAATCTTAAGAGAAATGCAAATCAAAATCTTAACATATCACCTCACACCTTTTAGGATGCCTATTAGAAAAACAAAAACAAAAGATAAATAGTGGTGGGATATGGAGAAACTGGAACCCTTTTACATTATTGGTGAGAATGTAAAATGCAGCTGTTACGGAAAACAGCATGGAGGTTCTTCCAGAAATAAAAAATTGCTACCATATGATCCAGCAATTCCATTTCTGTATATATTTTTTCCCAATCATTGGTGTAGGAATAACTGAAATACTAATGTGGGTGCATAATGTTGATTATACATATTTCAAGTGGAAATGCTATATTTTATTTTATTTTATTATTTTATGTTTTGAGACACTCTGCCACCCCAGCTGGAATGTAGTGGCACAGTCTCAGCTCACTGCAACCTCTGCCTCCCAGGTTCATGCAATTCTCCTGCCTCAGCCTCCTAAGCTGGGATTACAGGCACGGGCCAGTATGCCTGGCTAATTTTTGTATTTTTAGTAGAGACAGGGTTTCACCATGTTGGCCAGACTGGTCTTGAACTCCTGACCTCAGGTGATCCACTTGCCTCAGCCTCCCAAAGTGGTGGGATTACAGGTTTGAGCCACCACACCTGGCTCTACTTTGATTTTTTTTTAATTACACTATTCTGTCTCTGAGGACTAAACAATACACTGTAAATTGCAAGTGTTTTCTTAAAAACTTTTAACATCAAAAATATTGTTTCAAACTTAGAAAAACTTGAGTTATTTTTAATACTATTATAACCTAGTTGTATTTTCCTTGTAATGCCATCACTGCTAATCAACCACGTAAAACCAAAAGCTTTTTAAAGCTGTAAATATTGCTGACATATTATTTTCAGCCAATTAGCACAATATTCTAATGAGATTATCATCATTGATTCCCAACAGGGGTAGGTAATGGTGTTCATTCATACACTAATCTAACTTTGTCTTTCTTATAGCATGTACATCCTATAAAACTGGAATGATAGTACCTGTAGTATTTACCCTTATGTTTTTCAGTCAGTGCTTGGCATATGGGAAATACTCGCAAAATGTTACTAACATGATTGTTTTCTTTGCTGTGTAAGTTACACCAGAAAAACATAAAATAGATCAACATTCCTTAACTATAAGAAACACAACTAAAAGAATTTACTGAGTATGCTGTCTTTTCTTTCATGTGGCAACAATAGTAGCTACTCTGTATGTATTGGTACATTATTTCATAGCAACACAAGAACACTTTGACTTTGGCATTGTTAAGCACTGAAGTTCAAAACTAGCAACCCATAACACACTCACTGTTCAATATCTTGTGTTTTTTCCTTTATTCACACATTTAAAAGAAGTGCTTAGCTACCTCTGAGCACTTAGAGGTAAGATGGTGACCTCTTACACTTTTCATGATCAACCTGGGTGTCTTGAAAAAAGAAATAATAGTTTCTATTTTCACTTCCCAAAAAAATGGGAAAAATAGAAAACATTTTTTAAAATACATGTTTTTCTTCTTGTTTGGGATTACTAAACTCAAAAAAACAGTATTTTATGTCCCCAAATACTGCTTAAATTTCTATCATAATTTATCCCCGTGGATCATCAATAGTCTTTTTCTCAAGCCTACCATTCTCTGAAGCCACTACAATCTTGTCCTATGACACTTAGCTTTAGCTTTTGAAATGGAGTAGAGAAGAGACAAAAGCTTATGAACGGAAGCCACAGCAGGGGCAAGAATTTAGCCTCCTTTTCTGTACATTCTCAAAGTGGTTGGCTACAGGGACTAAAATACACATTCTGGGGCTTTTCTACTGGATTCCAGTCGTGTACCATGCACTAGGAGTAAATAAGGAAAACAGTAATCAGGAAACAGGCTGGAATTCACTCTTAGAATTTCTTCCAAATGACAACCACCAAAATCTAGTTACAGACTCGTTTTATGATGTCTTTTTTTAAATTGGGGATTCCAATGAAGTGGTTTTGAAGTATTTAATTGAAATCTCTTTAATACCACTTCCCAAGCACCTGACTCTGCCTCTGCTGAGATAATACTTTGAGCTCATCAACCAAGAATGCAATGGGGGAAAAAAATACCCATTGCTAACCCAAGTTTTAGTGTAGCTTATAAAATTACGTGGAAGAAATAATCAGAGAGGCATGAGAACAAGTAGTAGGGTGTTTCAAAAGGCAAAAGGAAAGAGAATGAAAAGAATTCAGTTCAAACGCAAATGCGAGATCAACGTTGGAGCAGTTTCAGGACACTGGTGACGTCGGGCTATAGCACGTTGCTACCTTGGGAAAGGCAGAAAGAGTATGTCTTTGTGGCCCTTATACAGGAGCTGCTTATTTAGTTTTCCCAAGACAGGATTTTTCATTAGCTCTCTATGATTATTCTCTTTTTTGTTTTTCCTCAATTTATAGAGGGATCTAGATGACCTACTAGTCTAACCCCTCAGGCATTTTCCTAGGATTGGCTTTCAGCTGCTTCTAAATGATGTGACTGCCAGGAAAGTACTACTGCATCACCTCGGGCCTTTCTAGACGCTTTTCTAGGAAGAGATGATGCACCAATTGTTTCCTAACCCAAATGCTATAAATGCACAAGACTGTAGAATACTGGACTGGTTGGCCAGGTGCGGTGGCTCACGCCTGTAATTTCAGCACTTTGGAAGCTGAGGTGGGTGGATTGCATGAGCCCTGTCTCTTATACACATCTAGATGTGTATAAGAGACAGGGGGCAGATTTCCCTCTTGGTGCTGTTCTCATGATAGTGAGAGAGTGAGTTCTGGTGAGATCTGCTTATTTAAAAGTGTGTGGCACCTCCCT
>NW_012105364.1:3901195-3908291 GCF_000951045.1 Mandrillus leucophaeus | reverse complement strand
CACGCCTGTAATCCCAGCACTTTGGAAGCTGAGGTGGGCGGATCACGAGGTCAGGAGTTTGAGACCAGCCTGGCCAAGATGGTGAAACCCTGTCTCTACTAAAAATACAAAAAGTTAGCCAGGTGAGGTGGCGGGCGGCTGTAATGCCAGCTACTCGGGAGGCTGAGGCAGGAGAATTGTTTGAACCCGGGAAGTGAAGGTTGCAGTGAGCCAAGATTGCACCATTGCACTCCAGCCCAGGCGACAATACGAGACTCCATCTCAAAAAAAAAAAAAAAAAGAATACTGGACTGGTTTAATTATTCTTCAAGGTAAGTGGTAAGTCAAAGAAGAATAAACGTATTTGAGGAACAGATGTCCAAAGCAGGATTCGTGTCCTCTAATGTAAGGCTAAGAATAAAACAGAAAATTTTTATTATTGTGTGGGTTCTATTTAATGAAAAAAACACATTATAAATCATTAAAAATAATCTTAGAAAATTAAAAAAGAAAAATCAAAATGAAATCCTAGAGAGTGACTTTTTCAAATAATTCTGACAGATCCACTGCGGCATCCACCAGCCTTCAAGGTCTGCTTTATTATCTTCTCACAATCCTTTCAAACTCTAGATACTACAAAATAAAGTAATCCAAATTGTGCTATGTGCTTTACAAATAATTGTAAACGGCTCATGCCTGTAATCCCAGCACTTTGGGAGGCCGAGGCGGGTGGATCACAAGGTCAGGAGATCGACACCATCCTGGCTAACACGGTGAAACCCCATCTGTATCAAAAATACAAAAAAATTAGCCGGGCAAGGTGGCAGGCGCCTGCAGTCCCAGCTACTCGCGAGGCTGAGGCAGGAGAATGGCATGAACCTAGGAGGCGGAGCTTGCAGTGAGCCGAGATCACGCCACTGCACTCCAGCCTGGGTGACAGAGCGAGACTCCATCTCAAAAAAATAAAAAATAAAATAAAATAAAATTGTAAATAATTAAAAATAATTGTAAAATAAAGGAATATGTTAATCTATAATACTAATATTCGGCTAAATTTTTGGTGACTCTGCTATTTTCAAGGATATAGAAAGGCTTCATTAATCATAACTGAAATCAGGACATAGTCAAAGAATCAAACGAGCAGCTTCAGCTTGGCTTCAATAACAAAACATTTAGAAACGTCTACAACTACCAACTATTCCAGTGAGATCTTTTCAAAGCAGGAAACTGGGATACAGTATCTTGTGTACTGCATATTAGCTTTAGAAATAGCCCTCAAAGATAGGTGCATATTGGTTCAGTTTTGTTTAAAAGAACATTTTTGCACATTATAATCTGTAAAATGTGTCATATTTATGGAGAAATCTTAGGTGTATGTACATAATTGCAATTCCTTTATAAACTTGCATCTGAAATCAGTGAGAAGTTTGCTAAGACAAGGATAGTACAGAATCACTGTGATAATCTAACTAGAGTTTCAAGGTAAAGAAGCAATAGATTTTAAATTTTGTATTTTTCCAGCACTAGCTTTATAGCTAGCACCAATCATACCTCTCATAGAAGAAACTAAGCTGCAAACCTATAGCAGTTAAAAATTAAGTTATTCTACCATTTGATACAGCCATCCCACTACTGGGTATACATCACCCCAAAATTAAATCATTATATAAAAAGATACCTGTAGTCATATGTTTATCACAGCACTATTCACTATAGCAAAGTTATGGAACCAATTTAAGTGTCCATCAACTGATGACTAAATGAAAAAAATGTGGTCATATATATAATGGAATACTACCCAGCCATAAAAAATGAAATAATGTCTTCTACAGCAACATGGATGGAACTAGGTCATTATTTTACGCAAAAAAAAAAAAAAAAAAATTCAGAAGTAAGAAGTCAAATACTACATGTTCTCAATGATAAGTGGAGCTAAATATGTGTGCACGTGGACATAGTGTGTGGAATAACAGTCACTGGAGACTTGGAAGGGTGAGAGAGTGGGAAGGGGTTGGCATGAGAAATTACTTAATGGGTACAATGTACACTTTCAGGTGATGGTTACGTTAAAAGCTCAGACTTCACTACTACACAGTATATCCATGTAGCAAAACTGCACTTGTACCTTTTAAATTTATACAAATAAAAAAAATAGGTTCTCATTTATCTTGGAAGAGTGAATTACTTCCAAAAGTTTTAAATGGATCCAAACCTCTACTTAACTGTCATTTTGCCGTCTCATTAGAAAATACATGAAGGTGAGGACTCAGGTTTTACCATGAAATCCTTTTCTCCTACTAGATTGCAGCTCCTTAAACTGGGTTATAATGTGTGACTACATTTCAGTTAATTAGATGTTGAGCTAAATGCTAAAAATGTTTGAAGAGATTAGGTAGATGACTTCGACACATTGCAGTACACAAGCTCACCTGCACTGCACTGTGTACACTGCACTGTGTACTGCAACTCTAAAAGTTTAAGGTACTAAAAAATGACAGGGTGATGAACTTCAGCATAGAAAAACAATGCAATACTACACTTAGGCCAGCAGATGTCTCTCTACAACCCATAGCACCAACCGAGAGATAACCAGGTATCTAACAGCACAGAAGGACTGATCTTATTCAAAATGGTAAACAAAAGGATTCTTAGGTTTTGATCAGGCGAAGAATGTTCAAGTTCAGACAGAAAGTTGAGGGAACAGTAGGTGAGAAAATAGAAACAGAAGCTTATTACAAAAGGAAGGACAGAGCTTGGCACATAAAGAATAAAGTTAAAGCAGGTTTGAGGCATTTTCAGGGGTAAAAAAAAAAAAAGCTGGACAAGTTAGAGAAGAATATCGGGAGAAAAGCAAGAAACCATGCATCCCTACCATAGTGCGGAAATACTGCAAGTTTGTCAAAGGACAACTGACTAGCAGGTTAAGAAATCCACTTTGCTGATTATGATGAACATTTAAAAGAGAGAAAAAGGAAAAAGAAAAGTGATAGAATATAAAAAATTCTATCCCAGCTTGCACATAGTAAAGGTCTTACTTCAGGAAACCACATACCCACATGTACAAATATGTGTGCTGGGCCCTAAGGTAACAGGTATTCCCTCCTGGGGGTTCAATTAAAAAGGTCTGAAAGCCATGGAGATGTTCAGTGCACCCCCAGTGCCCCACCTCTCCCTAATGCTAAGAATGCCAGCTGCAAGACCTCCAAAACAGAAACATAACTGTCAAAGGTAATATCCCAAAATCCCCGAAGGGAGACATGGTAAAACATACATCATATTTAAAATTAATTATGTAAATTATGAAGCAGAAGTCAGGGCTGAGGAAGATGCAACATGAATGCCATGAGAGAAAAATCTAACTACCAGATGCGACTCTCAGCCCCATCTGTGGCATCTTTTCCTACCCTGAATAAAGGTATGACGCCCTGGATAAAGGGGCTGAAGGGAAGCTGGCAGGAGAGACAGCAAGGCTGGGGACGAGGCAGATGGCAGGACCTACAGCATCTATCTGGGCAGGAACTGGTGAAGATCCAGAGAGATGGGAGTGGAGTGAGCAGAAAGATAATCCATTGAACGTCAAATCCCATCACCAAGTAGAGGACTGGACACGTAATATGCCCCTTATTAACGTTTGCTGAAGGTGTCAGTAGGTCTCAGCAATGCCCACAGTTTGATTACAATTACAGGAAGTTAGTGCCTAAGCAGGCATGATAGTTTGGAGCTTCTTATTCCAAGGATATCACCTGCCATCATCAGAAAATGGGAGTGCTGCTGCTTTTAACTCCATCCTCACCATCTTTAGTAACTGTCAGCCATTTCAGTAGCCACCTGGAAGCTACGCTATGCTCCCCGGGAACTACGTCTTCAAGAATTTTAAAGAAGTTTGTTCAGTTTCAAACTGGAAACCAATCTGACACTTGGAAGGTCAAAGAGAAAAATGAATGGGTGCTCAAGGACACAGGGTGCTCAAAGATGAAGACGTTTCAAAGAGGTTGGTTTTAAGGTACGTTTCTCAGAGCCACGAAAACAGGCTTTACAGAGGCCATGTCAGAACTTACCAATGATGTTCACACTTGCTTTAGGAGGAGAGTTTGCTTTTGTTGGGTATTTTTGGTTTGTATAACTGGTTTATTTGGGGCTTACGTACATTTAAAAGAACTTAGTAACAGCAAACACCTACGTACTGTTTACTATATGCCATGTACTATTCTAGGCATTTCCAAATATTAACTTATTTAATAAATGTATATACAACTACTCATCTCAGTTACCTGTTCAGTGGTTTATTCTGTTTCACTAAAAGTATCACTGCTTCTTCCATTTTCCTCCTGCAAAATAGGAGGAAAATATCGTTAGAGAATAGGTACAAATGCACACAAAATGTTTTACATTATTATTTGCTATTTTCCAGACTCAGAGTGCCAAAAAGGCTTCATTGAACTTTAGCCAATTATTTCAGCTGCCTAATTTTACTGAGTTCCTAAATAGAATCTTAAGAAAACATAATTACTACATACACAGATAATAAGAGATTTGAAAAACAACTTGTGGCTTCAAAAGAAATTAAGGTGACACAATAAAAAGATGCACAGGGAAACAACTTAGAATAAGACGCTCCTGGACTCTGAATCCTTCTACATTTGATGCGCCTTTTCAAACCACACTCCTTCAAGTTCTTTTTCAGGTGGTCACTACGTTTCCTCACTACGTGAAATAATTGCTGTTCTAAAGATAGAAACAATTGGTGGATTTGGTTTTAAAGATTTACTTAAAATTTTAAAAAAATAATGGAAAGCATTTGTCAAAAAAAGAGGTTATTCCCCAGAAAAGGTAATTGTTCATAATTTCTGGCAGGTGACATTTACCTTTGGGAACTCATGAGTGTTTAGGTTCTGTCCCTGAAATCTCTGGCTCCAAACGTCTCTCTCTCTAAGGTACCAGAGATGATCACATTGATCAATACCGATTCATGCTAACAAAGCTCTTAAGAGACTGATAAAGCCCAAATGGTGAAGTATTCACTTATAATGAAAAATGCAATTGTCAGATATCCTGGACACTTGCTCCATCCAGTTTGGAAGCCAGTAAATCCTAGGCATAGGCACCTCACAGGCAGGCAAAGATTAGGGCAAATTAACGGCAGATTGCTCAGTGAGCATATCGGAGCAGTCACCACCTAGATGCCAATGACCTCCAAAACAATCTCTAGCCAAGCATTATCCTACCATCTCCACCACCACCATCCTAGTCCAGGCTGCCATTGTTCTTTGTCTTGGACAAACACAAAACACTTCTTGCTGTTTTCCCAGCTTCCACACTTCCTCCCTTCCAATTCATTATGCACGTGTCCAGAGTAAACCCTTTGTTTGTTTTGGAGACAGGGTCTCACTGTCAGTCAGGCTGCAGTACAGTACTACAATCATAGCTCACTGTAGCCTCAAACTCGAGGGCTCAAGCGATCCCCTCCCACCTCAGCCTCCCAAGTTGCTGAGATAAGGTACAAGTGTGCACTACGATGCCCACTCATTTTTTATTTTTTGTAGGTCTTGCTATGTTGCCCAGGCTAGCCTGGAACTCCCGGCCTCAAGTGATCCTCCTGCCTCAGCTTCCCGAGATGCTGGGCTATAGGTATGAGCCACCATGCCTGGCACAAAAGAAACCTTTTAAAATAGAAAACAGATCGTGGCTGAGCCCTGCCTAAACCCCCACTTTAGTGCTCTGCATTGGTCTATGATAAACGTAGGGGATGACTCTTGGCCCTGCTGCGGCGCTGCCCGCTCCATGCACCACTCTCTCTTGTCATCCTCTCACTTCAGCCACGCTGGTCTCCTTTCACTCCTATGAATAAACGAGATCCCTCAACACCTCAGAGATTTTGCACACCTTATTTTCTCTCCTTGAAAATTAATGCACACATTCTGCCCTCCCTCCCCCGACATACATGCCTACCCAGGAACCTGTGCGTTCTCACTCCAGTTACATGATCCGACGACTAGGACAAATTCCCCTATGCTAAGCTCCCAGGACACCTTGACCTTCTCCACCAGAGCACTTGAACAGTTTGTAACTACACGTAACTACGCATTACGCATTTATTTAATTTAGATCCCTCTCTCTCACTAGACTATAAGAAGCTCCATGAGGGTGGACACTGAGCTCATTTTATTAGTATGTCCCCTGGCAGTGACTACTCAACAGATATGTTCTTGAATGAATGGTGGCTTCGGGCTTTCAGAATCTATCGCCAAATTGATTCCAAAAACAGGGACATGGGGCTCTGCTGAAGGGGCTCCATCCCCCACATTGTGCGCCCCCCCACCACTGGGTCACCAGTAATTAGATGGGCATTGTCTACATTCACTTCTGTAAATTTTTGTGTCCTACACTTCCATGGCCAAAATAAATCTTCAGATCTTAAAAAAGAAACAGCACAAAGTTCAAGACACATTTGGGTAGCAACCCAGCAGAGAGGACTCACAGCAGTGGGTTACTAAGAAACACTATAAACAAAAAGGAAAACAAATTTCAGCCAAAGGAAGTCCTTGGTGAAACAACCCTGGCGAGTGGATACACATACACACACAGACCAAAGCAGTGGCTCTCAGAGGAGGGTGCGTGAGATCCCGGGTTTGCTGCGGGATGCCACCACAACCAGGGGGCAACAGCAAGGCAATGTGAGATCCTAGGAGGAGGCCCCACTCCCTGCCCCTCCCATCGCCAGGGCCTGCCCCGCATGCTTGGCACACAGGAGACCCAGCGTGCACTGAGTGTGGTGCTCTCCCATTTGCCTAACAAACCAACAATTAATGGGCATTTCCTAACTCACTGCATAGAGTGTTTTAAGTGGCTCACAGTTGTGGTTAATTTTTATACGATGTTCTAACATTTCAATCTTCTTATGTGATAGAACAAAACCGGTGGGAAGAAACCTCATAATACATTTGGCTCTAAATTCATATCTAGTTATGGGGTTAAAGAGGGTCAATTTCATTCATCTTTTCAAAATAGTGTGCACTGCAAATAGTGTGCACCTCATTCCAGGTGGTGTGGATAGGCACTGAACAAAACAAAAGGCCTTTTCAAGAAGTTAACATTCTGGAAGGAGACTGACAATAAA
>NW_012105364.1:3860109-3900020 GCF_000951045.1 Mandrillus leucophaeus | reverse complement strand
TGATCTTTATAGAGAGTGCAAAAGGTCAAGCAAATCAAACTTTTGCATCACATTATAAAAGAACTTAACATACAAGTGCTTCTTATACTGGTCACCACCATATATCAGCATTTTAAATCTACTGTGAAAAGAAGAGACTTCTCCCCTAGGTGAGGAGAAAGATCATTCCATACACATGACCATGGTAGTTAACGACTCTATGTAACAAAAGGTTTTCCACTTGAAGATCTATTGATATACAGCAGGACAAACACCAAAGAGAAGTACTGTATTCTTAAAACCAAGCTTAGGTCAGTATGGGCTAACCCTGAAATCTTTCAGCTGCGCCAGTTTGAGATCAATGAAGAAATGTTTGGCCCATCACTCACAAAACCACACTTCGCTGCACAAAGACTTTCTCTCAGAGACACATATGATGATAATATAATGTAAAGTAAAATTTAGATATGGTGAAATTCTTTAAAAATGAACTAAAGTACCCTTTTTAGTCTCTGCATTGTTGATTAACACGGGACTTAAAAAAGGGGGGGGGGAAGCTCAGTGTGCAGAACTGTCGTCATGGAAACCATCCTACTCCAGGGCAGGGGAGCAGCTCTTCATGCTGTCATCAAGCCACCAAGACTCTCATCTGTTTGGGAGACAAAGCCACGTCCTCCCCTAATCAGAACACTGCTGTTTAGTCAAACATGATGACTTGGCCTGGTGTGTAGCTGCAAACAAAATTAAACTGTGATTCTCAGCATTTGACTCTTATGGCTGATATGCCATATTTGTTTAGCTTCTCTTGAACAGAGCTACCAACAGATCAGTCACTCATGGTGACTCAAGGAATATCAATTGTCCACTAGAGCAGAGCTTTTCAAACTCCCAGGTGCACACGAGCTGCCTGCAAGCCTGTTAAAAAGCAGATTCTTATATAGATAACTCTTATGACAATATTGCCTGTGCTATAACATACGTCTCTCAACTCTTCTGAGCTATTTTAGTTCATCCTAATTCATTTTTATTAACATTTTTCAGACACGTATTTCTTTCTTAGTTTGCTTCTGAAGTACAAAAGATAACAGTGGTGAGGTTTAAAAAAAAACAAATACTGCTTCTCTATGACAAGATACCCAGCAAAGGATCACCTGAGCCTGGGAGATGGAGGCTGCAGTGAGTCCTGATTGTGCCACTGCACTCCAGCCTGGGCAACAGAGTGAGACTCTGTCTCAAAAACAAAACAAAACAAAAGGATCCCCAGCATATTTGTGAGCATGACCTACTTTTTGTTTCTCTGAAATCCTAAGATGACCAAAGGAAGAAGTGTAGTGAAAAAAGGCTGAATGTAAGTCAGTAAGCAAAGGAGAGTCTGGTCTAACACCCATGATTGTTCTTATCCCTTGGGAATCCTGTAAAACCACAGAGGGAGGGACCTGGCAGAAAGGAAGCCAACAGACAAGAGGCTACAGTGGCAACAACTGCTTTGGAGATCTATAAGATAAATCAGGGAGATCACAATCAAGTGTTTATAGACTCTGAAAGGACCAACAAGAATTACCGTTGAGTTACATAAAGAAAAAAACTACTAGCCAACATCTTTTAAGGAGGATAAACAAAGGTATACACAGCTTGGGGCAAGATTTGAAGAAGCACAACCCCACCTACATACAAAGGCACGTGGCAGAGAGCAGGCCGACTCATTCTGTGTGGCTCCTGTGGCTTGAACCCAAAAGTAAAACAGAAAAGGAGAGGCTGGGCACAGTGGCTGACCACCTGTAATTCCAGCACTTTGGGAAGCAGAGGTGGGCGGATGACCTGAGGTCAGGAGTTTGAGACCAGCCTGGCCAACACGGCGAAACCCCGTCTCAATTAAAAATACAAAAATTAGCTGGGCGTGGTGGTACGCACCTGTAGTCCCAGCTACTCAGGAGGCTGAGGCAGGAGAATCACTTGAACTTGGGAGGCAGAGGCTGCAGTGAGCCGAGATCGCGCCACCGCACTCCAGCCTGGGTGACAGGGTGAGACTTCATCTCAAGAAGAATAATTATAAAAGGAAATGGAGATGGACTTGGGCACAATATAGGAAAATACCTTCCTTTGTTGTTGTTGTTGTTTTTCTTTTCGAGATGGAGTCTTGTCCTGTCGCCCAGGCTGGAGTGCAGTGTCGAGATCTCAGCTCACTGCAACCTCCACCTCCTGGGTTCAAGTGATTTTTCTGCCTCAGCCTCCCAAGTAGCTGGCATTACAGTGGCATGCCATCAAGCCTGGCTAATTTTTGTATTTTTAGTGGAGATGGGTTTCACCACATTGACCAGGGTGGTTTCGAACTCCTGACCTGAGGTGATCCGCCCGCCTCAGCCTCCCCAAGTGCTGGGATTACAGGCGTGAGCCACTGTGCCCCGCCTCATCTGACAGGTTTTAAAGTGGCAGTAAGAAGTGGTCTGTGATACAGACATACTTTCTAACAAAATACACTTCTCAGACACAGAACTTCTCTTTTTGCAAAGTAAGGAGCTCCCATAGTTCCTGAGATAGTCTCCACCTGCCACCCTGTTCCTCTCCAGTACCATACACTGCAAACATGCCAAGCCGGATGCCACTCCCCAGACAGCTTCACGACTGCAAATATCACATGGGCTGTGCCTACAACGCTTTTCATTTCTGGGCCATCCCTGCAAACTTGAAAACCCAACCTCCTCTGTGAATCTTGAGCTCTCTCTCCTCCAAGCAGAGTGGCTAGCCTGCTTCTCACCCGCTCAGCATACTTCTCCCCTGCACCATCTCCCTCTGCTGTCAATATCTAGACTGTCGGGTCTCTGAGGGCAGGATCACGTGCTATTTCCCTGTGTATCCTCAGTGCTGACCATAGTGACCTGGACACAGCACACACTGGATGATGGGAGGAAGGAAGAAGAGGGGAGGTAGGTAAAGAAAGAGATGACGATGCCTAAATTATCATCTGCTATGCATACGGTAGAAGGAACTCTGATACTGACAGGAATGTTGATTTGAATGAACTTACTCTACACAGAAAGACATGAATTACTGTGGCCTTCATTAAGGTTATTTTATGTATGTTTACAATCCATTTATTGTTATTTAGCTGTTTAGAAATAGTCCCAATATTTTGCTTTTACTCATATATATGTCATAGTTTTTAGCAATGTAAATAAAGTCTCAAAAAACCATCTTTCAGAGTTACTGAGATGCCTGCAGAAAATGGGTCCACAGCATTTCACTGCAGTTTGGAATAACTCTGTATTATTAAAACAAGCACAGGGGCCTCTACTGGCAATACTACCTAGCAACACTTTGTAAGCCTTTATGTTAGAACACTGAATACCAGAAAGTGAAGTGAGTCTTCAAACTTTCCCTAATTCAGGCAAGCCTTAGGGAAGACTGATTGATTGACTGATTGATTTTAGACAGAGTTTTGCTCTTGTTGCCCAGACTGGAGTGCAGTGGCGCAATCTTGGCTCACTGCAACCTCCACCTCCTGGGTTCAAGCGATTCTCCACCATGGCCGGCTAATTTTATGTAGGGACGGGGTTTCTCCATGTTGGTCAGGCTCGTCTCAAACTCCCAACCTCAGGTGATCCACCCACCTTGGGTTCCCAAAGTGCTGGGATTACAGGCGTGAGCCACCGTGCCTGGTTGGGAAGTTTTATTTTACCATTTGTTCATTTTCTTACACTCTAACACCCAAGGCAACAACCTACTTCAAGACATGACATGTTTGGGCTCTGTGGTCACTTCCATCAAGGGCCATTTGACTGGGGCTTCTCAGGGGCGTGGCATGTAGGTGAATACATCTGAGAACTACAGAGCCACTGCTAACAACGCTCATTACTATTCGAAATGATCGGCATCAGGCACATCGGCACCTTTCCCTCCATCACCAGAACCAACACCCGAGCCACAGAGCTGGGTTCTGCTGCTGCATAGGGCACCGAGTCAGCACCGGCACCTCCCAGCTTGCTGTCTCCCCATTCTTCCCCAACGTGGGGCCTTATCAGCACACTCCGAAACTCACCTTCCCAGCAGCCTGGTTCCTTTAGTCCCACTTTCTATCCTGGACTACTGCCCTGAGGGACAACAGAATGGCTTCTGGACTCTTTGGACACCAAGGCCAACCTGGGCTGCTGTAGGGACGAGGCCTAAAGAAGGAGGCTGCAGCCTCCACACCCTGGGTGTCAGAGTCATGTGCGTGTGAACTGCCAGCTCCATTTCGTTGTGTTACTACAGAGAGAAACACGGTGGACCTTCTCTATTTATGAGAACACCATAGTCTAGGAGGAGTGAATGAAGGTCTTTATTTCATGAGCCTTAAAAAAAAATAGCTTCAAGATGCAGTTTTAGAAACATTAGCAGACATCTTGTGGTCTAACATCAATTCATAAATCAGATCTTAAAACTGATTTTAGCAGATCTTTTCAATAAAATGCTGTATTTATAAAATGGAAAAAAGGCAGGATGGTGCAGCAAATCGGCCAACCACAGACTGTATCATATTGACTTCATCTGACACTTTTTTTTTTTTTTTTTGAGATGTAGTCTCACTCCGTCGGCCAGGCTGGAGTGGCAGTGGCGCGATCTCGGCTCACTGTAACCTCTGCCTCCCAGGTTCAAACGATTCTCCTGCCTCAGCCTCCCAAGTAGCTAGGACTACAGGCACACGCCACCATGCTCAGCTAATTTTCTTTTTTTCTTTTGTATTTTTAGCAGAGAAAAGGTTTCACCATGTTGGCCAGGCTGGTCTCAAACTCCTGGGCTCAGGCAATCCTCCTGCCTTGGCCACCCAAAGTGCTGGGATTACAGGCATGAGCCACCACACCCAGCCTCATCTGACAGGTTTTAAAGTGGCAGTACAAAGTGGTCTGTGTTCCATGTCACAGAATATGAATCTACTTCCAAATGAAAAATATTCATGTATCACCCAACCAGGATGGCTGCAGCAAGAACAAAAGCAAACATGCTGAGAAATAAGATGTCTGGTGGTTACTCTTGATTTGAGGCTGTTTGCACATAGGGTCTAATTTTCAAAACAAAATCTTTGCTTGTTTTGCCAGTTCTTTCTTATATTTGAGCAAATTAGAGGGGAAATAAAATGGCAAAATTCAAACTAAATTCTTGCTGCCTCCAAGATTCCTCAGCCATGAGGGAGAAGGATGCTGTCTCTTAGGAAGATTCATCCAGATTCTGACTATAGGGCAAAGACCGCCAAATCCTAGTTCCTCATTTTGAAGTCTGGTTAACTTATTAGAAAGAATTCACACCTGTAATCCCAGCACTTTGGGAGGCCAAGGCAGGAGGATCATTTGAGCCTAGAAGTTTCAGACCAGCCTACAACATAGCAAGACCCCTGCCTCTACAAAAAATAAAAAATTGGCCAGGTGTGGTGACACATGCCTTTAGTCCTAACTACCTGGGAGGGTGAGGGAGGAGGATGGCTTGAGCCCAGGAGGTGAAAGCTGCAGTGAGCCAAGATCGTACCCCTGTACTCCAGCCTGGGCGACAGAGTGAGACTTTGTCTCAAAAAAAGAAAAAAAAAAAAGAAAGAGAAAGAAAGATTTATCCAACACCCACTATCCCTACAATAAACCTGGAGTTCACAACCTGGGAAGAAGATAGAGGAAAAAGAGCAACTCTTGAGAGCTCGCTCAGTGCCCGCAGTTTCATGGTCACCTTTAGAGTGGCCTCTGAGGAAACAGTAACTGATGGTAATGAGTCAGGGCTCAGAGTGCCTAAGTTAAACTTTCTAAGCTCAGCTCTGCCCAGGGGAGCTTTCCAACCTGCAGAGCCTTCTTGCCACCCTATCCCACACCACCTACCACAGGAGAGGCCCCACACTCACCTGTTCTACAGAGGAAAGAAACGCACATCTGCCCCAAGGAGAGGACTTAACTAGGACAACGGGATTCAGTGTTTACCGGGCTAACAAGAAAAACGCTAAACAAGCCAGGAACCCATAACTAAGTGTCAAACAGACCTGCAAGGCCCAATGTGGCCTGCTTCACAAGAAGAGGAACACAGGCACCTCTCTGAAGCCCTGGGTTGAAACACTCCCACAAATCCCCCCAGGATGCAGACGGGAGATGCCCTGCAGCCACTCCTGGCCTCCAGAACTGGGAGGGGCTCAAGCTCTGGCCCAGTGCGAAGGCAAGAGGCCTCTATTCCTGGCTACAGGAATCAATAGAAACTCATGGACTTCCAGAGAGTCTTGCCAAAGACCTCGAAACTCAGGAACCATGTAGGGAGCCCTACTGTTCAACACTGTACGTTGTATGTTGCCCTCTGGGCTTGCAGATATTTATGTACGTGCAACACCAAGGGGCAAATAAAGAGCCAAACTGTGGAAAACAAACAGGGGAGCAGTGGCAGTTCTTGGAGTCGGGGAAAAAAGAGAAAACGTGTTTTTTAAAAGGAAAATATTTTTCTAGAATTGAGAATGCAAAGAAATGCCCAGAAAGCACCGGCGAGTTGCAGGAGAAGGGTGACAACACAGTCTGCAGCGAGAACAGAGAGTTCGCATAGCCTGGGCGTGTGCCTGCTTCCATTCCCGCCCACCCACAGTTTCTGGGGCAAACAAATTCTTGGCTGAGCAGGTATGTGTGGGAGGCCTGATTTATTTTCCAACCATTAGAGCTTTGCCCAGAACTACTTAATCAGGATTTTTCAAGGTCGTACATTCAAATATGATGTTATAGCCTTATGAAACAAATAACTCTGGGGTCTATGGGGCAGGCGGGTAGGGAGTGACAAGAAGAGGAAGAAAAAAATTAACCACTCTCATTTGATCTAGCTTCCCAACCATTCTTACCTTGTATCCACTATATAGTCTCAGAAAATTGACACACTGGACAAATGCATAGCTAAAAGAAATAATAGCTAATTATAACGCTTACTTTAAAGCAGGCACCATTCTAAATGCTCTGTTTATATGGACTTATTTGACTCTCGCAACAATCCTTTGAGGCGGATACTAATATTATTGTCCTAATATTATTTTACAGATGCACGAAGAGGTTAAGTGACTCACCCAAGGACCAAGGGCCAGGTGGTGCACCCAGGTAGTTTGTGCATTCCCACTCTGCTATACTCCCTCTCTGTGCTCTGCCGTCCTGTCCCTCAAAAGAGCTTATTTCAGTCATGGTATATCTAATTAATTTTCCCAGTGCGGTACAGTTTTATTTAAGCTACTTTCTTGAAAGGAATACTATCAGAGCCAGTCTCAACCTCAAAGTACAGATGAGACACTACCAACCCTGCTGCTTAAAAAGCCATATAATTTTAGGAGGGCTGGAAAAGTCCCAAGGCTCAAACCACAATTCACTCTCACACAGAGCCTGATTAGAAGCAGTTCTAGGCAAAGCTTTGATCCTGTTAAAATGTACAAGCTTCTGGGAGGCATTCACTTTATGCTGTTATCGCCTTGTAGGAAAAGTTGCATTGTTATCTTTTTCAGTACAGTTTAATGATAAGAACTTCAGGTGGTTTCCAGGCATCTGATTCACCTGTCCAGTTCTGACTTGTTCCCTGCTGGGTACCTGGAACTCTCCAGGACCTGGCACATAAATAAGTGCTCAATATTGCCAGCGTGGGCGAACGAATGAATCAATGAATGGCTGTCACTCCTGCAGATGCTAGGTTTAGGGTATGACGCATGTAGGTATCAAAGGGGCAGCCAAGTTAGGCAAAATTATCGCATTAAAAGTCTAAATGTGAACAAGTAAATCTCTGCCAGAGAGTAACAACTGAAAGAGACCTCAGGCATGCTTAAGTTGTATATATAGAGAATGGTCTTTTTGAATATTATATTTCAAAATGCATATGCAGTAGAGCTAATATACCTGATGAAGAAGGTAATAAATGGTTTAAGAAGTAAGTGATGTCTATGAAATTTCCCCCTAAAATTATACTCTCCCAATAGGTAACATGCCCTAGGGCATCACCTTTTCTCCCAACAGTCTCCTATCCAAGTCCTCTGCGTACTCAAAGTCCTCCCCAAATGCCTTCTTTTCCAGGAAATATTCCCTGCTTTCTGGCCAGAAGAGGTCACTCCCCAGTTTGTACTCAAAGGTACTTTGTTCTTTCTTCTTGTACACAAATTCATTTTCTGAATTGTAGTTATTTTTCTCATCTGCACTACCAACTTGTCCCTAACTTCTTCCCTGTATTCCACAGGGAACCACACATTCTTCCTAACGTAAACCAAGCATCTAGTAAAAATCAGGCTGTTTTTTAAAGGACTCCTATGGAAGTGCTCCAAGGATACCACAAACATCTGTTTCTGATGTTCAAATACATTTTGGATATTTTTTAAGCTTTAATTTAAGAAAACAACCTGAAATGGTTTATATGCAAACTTTTCACGCACTGCAGATCTCTGCCCATGAATGTGGTGTGTGCCAATAAACCCGGCCAGGCCGGGCAACCTTGCAGCCCTCACAGGAGGCTGCTCTGCCTGCTCTGTGCTCACTCACATGTGAACTTCTCCTAAGTGTGACATTGGTGAGGGAAGCTGTAGGCCCAACTCGGCCCTGTGCGAAGTACCTGCCTGCACAGTCTCCTCTCCTAAAGTTGTTCAAGCAAGCACATGAATACAAAACCACACCCTAGCGTGGGCTTCGATGAAATGCCAGGCAAGGCTCAGGGCCATCTGTACGGCCTTGCTTTCATGGCACCGTAAAGTCCTTTGTGATAATATCCCACTTGAGAGAGAGTAAATATTTATTCTAAGAATTAGATGTTTCCTGTATGACTAGATTTATGATAAGGAATGTGAGCAACTGTTTCCTAAGTTCAGTTACAGGGTTTCTTACAGCTTTGAAACAAATACTCCCTATCTTCCATGGGCTGAACTAAAATGTATCCTCGAATCCCAAGGCAAGGTATTTAAACCAAACCAAAAACTCTGTTACGGTTTGCAAACAATTATCTATAAAAACAGACTTTTAAAATATCCTGTATTTAAAGCAAAGCATACAATTTTTTTAAAGACAGAAGATGATGTGACTATAGCTATTAGAAGTTAAGAATACCTGACTTAAAAAGTTTTCTATCTTCGTAATAGCCTCATTGTTCTTACTGACACGGCCGTAAATAAACCTCGTAAGTGTAAACTTCAAAAATTTATACTTAGTAAGATAGCACTTTATCTGTTTTATATGGTAGAGTTTCATGTAAGATTTCAGTTAATGAAAAGATTCACTGCTTCCCAGAAGTTTGAAAACTTCTCTTAATGTTCCTTAAACATCAGTCTACGGCTGCAAGAGACCTGGAGAAGATGTTTTCATACATGTGTTCCTGGACCATTTTCCTCAGTAATTTCCTTGTACTAGGTACAAAGGTAAGAATCTAAACTTAGGCAAAAAAAAAAAAAAAAAAGAAAAGAAAAGAAAAAAAGAAAAGAAACCACTAATCTAATACCATATTCATAGAATTTATTTAACTCTGTCTTAAAATTTCACGGACAATCAATAGCCAGAGCATCGGTGGGCTTCCAGAATCTTACTTTATTTAAAATTTGGACAAAGACGATTTCTCTTGCATTCGGCCCCTATTCTGCATGATTTCTCAAAGTCAACATCAGGGTTTTTCAAGTATTTGCAGGCTCCTTCAGTTTGAGAAATACATATATACAGATATATATACACACACAAACACACACACACACATATACACACACACACACACATATATATATATATATATTTATTTATTTATTTATTGTTTTGAGATAGAGTCTCACTCTGTCGCCAGGCAGGGATGCAGTGGTGTGATCTCAGCTCACTGCAACCTCCGCCTCCTGGATTCGAGTGATTCTCCTGCCTCAGCCTCCTGAGTAGCTGGGACTACAGATGCTCACCACCACGCCTGGCTAATTTTTGTATTCTTAGTAGAGACGGGGTTTCACCGTGTTGACCAGGATGGTCTCGATTTCTTGACCTCATGATCTTCCCACCTTGGCCTCCCAAAGTGCTGAGATTACAGGCGTGAGCCACTGCACCTGGCTAAGAACCATTAATATTTTTTAAATTTAATTTGAAGTTCTGGGATACACGTGCAGGGCATGCAGGTTTGTTACACAGGTAAACGTGTGCCATGGTGTTTTGCTACACCTATCAACCCATCACCTAGATATTGAGCCCCACATGCATTAGCTCTTTTTCCTGATGCTCTCCCCCACTCCCAGGGTGTGTTATTCCCCTCCCCGTGTCCTTGTGCTCTCATTGCAGAACCACTAATTTTTAACAGTAGTTATTGCATATCTCCTCCCACACTGAGCTATACTTCCCAGGGGCCTCTGCAGTTCTGAACTCTTTACAGTTTAAAAACAGTTTCCTTGCTTAAAAATATGGAAGTAAAATAGCAGTTGAGTAGAACCATGAATTTTTCAGATGGAAAGATACTCTGAAATGCAACTCCTGTGTGTTGATTTTTTTCAGGTATGGGAAATATATTTAAGAAACATACACAAGATGAAACAGGTTGTTGGCAAAGTGAGAACTCAGTAGCCAGGTTTCCATGGTTTACTAAATAAAGGGATCTAAGTTGAAATTCAGATTCTTCCACTCACGAGCTGTAGGCTCCTGATCCAATCCTATGAGCCCCAATTTCCTTATAGGTATAAACAGGAATAACGTAATATGTGTAGAAGATATTATTCCTGTTTATACCTATAAGGATTGTTATGTAAATTGAATTGAAGACACTTAACTGTCTTCTACAATAGTGCCTGACTCCAAGTAATAAGCACACAATAAATGTTGGTTGCAGTTATGAACAGATTTTTCTTGTGGTTTTAGAAAAAGAGAGGAGCATTCCCCAGGTATGAGGTAGACTAACCAGAGACCTTTGTGTTTTGAAGGCAGAGACTGAAGGAATGAGGTGCTGGAGCCCAGAGTTGCGAGTGTGAAGGTTGTGGGCCTGTGGGAACAGCGCTGGAAGTGACTCAGTCCCTGGGGTTAGTTCCCCCAAAACTGGGAGGGGAAAGGATTAGGGTCCCATGAAAAGAAAAGCCCTGACCCACTCACACACGTGCAGGAGGCAGGATTCCAGATCAAAGTGTTGTCAGAGTGAACAAGGGGTTGGGGGCACTCTGCAGAAAACCCCTGCAAAGCACTAACAGAGGTTCCCTTCTGAGAGGACGCCAGGGGGCTGGGCCAGGGACATGAACAGAGCAACCACATACGGAGGGGGGTCAGGAGCCCCTCTTCCCCTCTGGCGGAGGGAGGGATCCCAGTAACGAGAGTGGGTTTCCCACACACTCTGAAAAGCGGGAACCCTCATCAGATTTGATTTGATTCAGAAAAATGATTTAAATCAGGTTTAGCCTAAGGTCACACAGCTCTAACAGCAGAGCAAGAATTCAAAGCCAGGTCTGTCTGACTCCAAAGCCCTCCCTCCTGTTGCCCAGGTTGCCTCTGTGTGAGCAAACTTGTTCAAGCATGAGTTCCACCAACTATAGATCACCAGCAGTGTCTTCTCAGGTGGAGTTCAGTATGTAGTTTTTCAATTAAAAATATTTTCTAATTAAAAAATTTTGGTTTTTGGCAGGACTATTTGGATGGGCTCTAGACCAACGGGTTGTACTTACAATGGCTTGCCTCTATTAAAGCTAGGAGAAAAGATTCTATGGTAAAGATTCTGTATTTTAAAAAACGCAGTGGTAAATAAAATTTATAGTAGGCCATTGGTTTGGACTGAGCTCCTGCACTAGGCCCCAGAGACCAAACCAAAATGGAGTCACTCAGGCTGAAGTCTCGAGCCACCAAGTGGAAACTAAGTTGTTCCAAGAAATCAGGAGAGAGAGAGAGAGAAGAGCCAAATCCCCAAAAACGCCAGTTTTAGCCGGCATGATAAGGAAGTCCCCTCTGCTTTAACCTTTGTAAGGAAAATAACTCTGAAATGACGAATCACTTTTTGTTCACTGTTTTCTTCAGCCCTTTTCTGCCTATAAAACCAACCTCCTCTGCTCGGCTCATCGCAACGCCCACTGTATTTTATAGAATGAGGTGTTGCTGTACTTTAAAACAGCAAATGAAAGCCAATTCGATCTTTAAGCTAATTTTGTTGAATTTTGTTTTTTGACAGCGGGTCAGTCTTCAGTACCTCCAGAGACATGTTTAAATCAGACACAAGAAACAAATTCCTAAAGAAATGAATCCACCCGAGTAAAAGAAGGATGGTCATGCCTCTAGGTGTCCTGGTTCAGATGAAGTCCTGGCGGTAACTCAGGCAACCAGCCAGTTACGCTGGTCAACAGACCTGAGCCTGTTTCCACTAGCTAGCACTCAGCTAATGCTGGCCCCTCCACATACCTTAGTTTTTAGTGGACAATCTGATAGAAACAGAAGTCCTGTTATATCCAGATGGGGGGGTCTTGATAAGGAATCTCTGAGGGACTAATCCATTTGATGTAAGCCAAAGAGCTTTTTCATTTTCAAATCACAGCTATTAACAAATGTGAGATTTATACAAACGAACTTAATGCCACATCCCCCCAGAAACGGTTTTAAATTAAGAAACATTTTCTAGTTGTGAGATGAATGACTTGAGCACATGTGAAAAGATCCTAAAAGGATTTCTACTTGTACTGCTGGAGGTGAATGACAAAAGTGAAAGGCCACCACAGCCCAATGGGTGAGGGGATTAGTGTGGGCTTCTTGCCTAGGACAAAGACTTCAGGGTTACCTACACTACAGACTTGCTGGTAGACCAACAGCATTCCCACTGTGTAGGAGCTTCTCGGAAACGCAGAGCCTCAGGGCTCCATCCCAGAGCCACTAAATCAGAATCTTTTAACAAGATGCCCCAGGGTTCTCCATGCACAGTGAAGTTTGAGAAGCACTGCACTTCAGTACCTTACTTAAGTAAATGCAGATGCACTGTGCTTAAGTGTGATCAGTTTTCTGTTCTGTTATTTCAATCATCTATCAGAGCTTTCTCATAAACTAAATGTTTCTTAAATATTTCAAAGGAAGAGACAGGCTATTACTCTCCATGGAAAAATGAGCTGATGTTCACCAATCTGTAAAACACTGACTCCAGATAAGCTGTGTCACAGGCAATGATTTCCTTGATATGTATTAGTACCATCAATGCTTTATTTTTATTTTTTTGTTTCTGATTGTCCCCAAACGACTGAAACTCTTAGAATTTTACAAAAATCCTAAACCAAAAAAAAAAAAGTTAAAAATTCTATTTCACCTTTTACCACCCTTTCCCCTTCTATATCAAGTAATCAATGGTAGGTTAATGACTTCTTAAATACATTAATAAGGAGTTGTAGATGAATACAATCTGTAAAACAGAAACATACTTTGATAACAAAATCCTATCTTCCACTCAATCACCTCAAGTTTCTTGCAACTTATCTGTATCTAAATCAGATTTCTAAACCAGACCCTCCTTAGAACAAGAGACTAACTTTATTTTCTCTAGTCTCAGGTTTCCAGAGTGGCTGTAAGTAAAGGGGAAGAATACTTAGTGTTTACCACTTACATAAAACTTAAAGATATTTTCAAAAAATAGAACACCTTGTCCAACCACAAAAGTTTAAAAAGTCTCAATTACAGGAAAATTCTGTACTTTCAAATTCCAAACAAATTTTAAGTTATGTTTAGGTGTGTATGAACTGGGACACCAAAAGAGGACAACTGGATTATCTAAACAAATAAATATTACCACAAACAATAAAGGGAACACTTGAGTACACATTTACTTTAAAAAGTAGCTTTATTGGCTGTGTGCAGTGGCTGACACCAGTAATCCCAGCACTTTGGGAGGCTGTGGTGGGCAGATCACCTGAGGTCAGGAGTTTGAGACCAGCCTGGCCAACATAATGCAACCCCGTCTCTACTAAAAACACAAAAATTAGCCAGGTGTGGTGGCACGCACCTGGCAGTCCCAGCTACTTGGGAGGCTGAGGCAGAAGAATCACTTGAACCCAGGAGGCAGAGGTTGCAGTGAGCCAAGATCATGCCACTGCACTCTAGCCTGGGTGACAGGGTGAGACTCTATCTCAAAAAAAACAAAAAATAAAAAATAAAAGTAACTTTATCAAAGTGAAGACATGAACTCTACTACATTGAAAACTTAAGTCTCCCATTCAATAAAAATATTTAATGAGTCACTTCTATATGGTAGTGTGGCATATTATCTTGGTGGCCCCTAAGGAATCATGCCTACTGGTGATCACACCCATGCTCATGCCCTCCCACACCAACTCTGGGCTGGAAGAATGCGACATTAGAAAGCATGATGCAAGCACAAGCTTCATGAGTGCTTGCATATTGGGGCGTGCCCAATAAAAGTATCTCTCAGAATATCTAGTGATATTCAGCTGCCATATTAAAAAGACTAAGCAAGCCATGTAGTTAAAAAGGTCAAAACCTCTCCACTGTCCCCATTAAGATGCTGGACATGTAAGCTGTCTTGGATATTTCAGACCCAGTCACTATCTTACTGTAACCACTCTAGATAATCGAGAGACCAGCAGAAGAACCATCCACCTGAGCCCTAGCCAACTCACAGACTAATGAGCAAATAAAATGACACTTGTATGAATGCAGTAAGTTTTAGGGTGGTGTGTTATACAGTAATAGACAATCCAAACAACTCGGAAACGGTATCTGGCTTAGAATGCAAGAGACTTCAAATAAATCTAGGTTTATTTAGATTTTTAAATTCTTTAGTAGATTTTTTTCTACTTTCTGTTTATGACCTACAAAAGATAAGCTCATACTTAAGAGAACATTAAATGGTCTAAGTAGGGAGTCATTATAATCTACTTGAAATAATGCTGCTTTTTACATTAGTACACCATTTTCTATCTATTATTGCTTATCAAATACACACTAACTTCTAAGGCAGAGATTCTTAATTTGGGGGGAGCAGGGAAGAATTCCCTCTGAGAATCCAAAAAAAAAGATAAGGGTTCCAGAAACACATAACTACATAGTTTTTCTAACTTATTTTTACTTTTTTTTTTTTTTTAAGAGATAGGGTCTGGCTATGTTATCCAGGCTCATCGTGAACTCTTGGGCTCAAGCAATACTCCCACTTCAGCCTCCCAAGTAGCTGGGACTATAGATGCACACCACCAGTCTTAACTTTATATATGCAGTTTTAAGGAAGACCATCTATGAATGCCAGGTTAAGAATCTATGTTTTCTAGGGAAACAGGTCTTACTAGCCTAGTTACACTGATAAGGAAACAGAATTCTGTGGAAAATGAGCTACCTAAGCTTATACAGCTAGTAATTGATAGGACCAGCAATCTAGTCTGTCAGAGGATATACCACTAAACTCTTCTAACTTTAGTTTACAGTAAAAATGGGATTGCTGAACCTGGGAAAAAAATAAATGCTTCCCAATTTCCTATTTAAACAGTGTAAGAACTGGGGGAGGCATTTGAAGGTGGGAGAAGAAGGGCAAACTTGTTAGTCTACTAGTGTAAGCAGTAGATTTTTATGCCAACTGGAATCACTGAGATTAACCTTATGGATGAATTAGAGACTGGAGATTAAAGTCCACACTTGAATTTGGATGATACGATGTGCGACAAGCAAAAACATTACATATATTTTTCCAATGGTTTACTCATACTTGATTCTCTTATTCCCCATCTACTTCCAATTACTTAAAAACATCTGTATATACACAAGATGAGAGAGCTTCTTTATATTATATTTAATTTTTTGTTGCTGTTGCTGAGACAGAGTCCTACTCTG
Organism: Mandrillus leucophaeus; assembly: GCF_000951045.1. Lineage (NCBI taxonomy): Eukaryota > Metazoa > Chordata > Mammalia > Primates > Cercopithecidae > Mandrillus > Mandrillus leucophaeus. The sequence goes on along the minus strand of NW_012105364.1, from coordinate 3,884,301 downwards.
TTGCCCAGGCTGGAGTACAAAACATTCCACATATTTTTTTCAATGGTTAACTCATAGTTGATGAGACAGCTTCTATTATATGTAATTTTTTGTTGTTGTTGCTGAGACAGAGTCTCGCTCTGTTGCCCAGGCTGCAGTGCAGTGGCGCGATCTTGGTTTACTGCAACCTCTATCTCTCAGGTTCAAGCAATTCTCCCACCTCAGCCTCCTGAGTAGTTGGGATTACAGGCGCATACCAACATGCCCAGCTAATTTTTGTGTTTTTAGTATAGACGGTGTTTCACCACGTTGGTCAGGATGGTCTTGAACACCTCTCCTCAAATGATCCACCCAACTCAGACTCCCAAAGTACTGGAATTACACACATGAACTACCGCACCTGGCCTATATTTGAATATTTAACAATTAAGCTGAAAAGCTTCTTGATGACATATCTTTAGAGATGATTACCAAGTTACATCTTCCCCTTTTCCATATCCATGGGAAATATACCCAACACAGTGCTACAGACTACCAAAGCTGCAGTCCTGGTGCACTGCTAGCAATCTATTTCCTCATTTCTGACCTGACAGCTGCCACACTTAGATCAAAGACAGCAGGCCATCTGAGAACCCACACAGGCACTTGGCAAGTCTACAAAATGACTTGCAGACCAATGGGGATATCCATCTCCAATCTCAGCCTTTGACTAGAAAACTCCAATGTACAATCCATTTTTGAAGAGACAAAATATATACATTTTTAATATTTCTCTGCCTCTCTTGCCTCCATCTCCACTCATCCAAGCTTTACCCACTTTTCTGCTCTCTGCACAACTGCCACCTCTTGCATTAAAACTTTCCATAAACCATACCTTGCCTAAGATCAATCTCTGGGAGAAAGAAGTGAACTCCCACAGCACTCCATCTTTGCTGCTCCAATGGTGGCATCATTTTCCACCTTAGACAGTTTTTTGGCTTTGTTTTGAAGACAGGGTCTCGCTCTGTTGCCCAGGCCATAGTGCAGTTGCATGATCTCGGCTCACTGCAGCCTTTAACTCTCAAGCCCAAGCAATCCTCCCACTTCAACTCCCCAAGTAGCTGGAACCACCAGCATGAACCACCATGACCAGGTATTTTTTTTTTTAATTTTTGTAGAGATGGGGGTCTCACTATATTGCCCAGGCTGGTCTTGAACTCCTGGGCTCAAGCAATCCTCCTACCTCAGCCTTCCAAAGTGCTGGGATTACAGGTGTGAGTCACTGCACCTCGCCTCTACCTTACATGGTTTTATTTCTTCTTTACGCAACATGAGCATAGGATTTGTGTGGTTTCATCTTTCTTCTAGTGCCTAGCATCTTGCACATACACCATGTGTGTATGTGTGTCTGTGCATGTATCCTGGAAAAGCATGTGGACACACATCCAAATTTACCAAGCACTACTATGCCCAGGCACTATGTTTTATCTACACTGTTGCAAAAATCATCCATCTTCACAAAGTCTCCATCAAATAGTCATTATCATCATTCCCATTTTGCAGAATAGCAAACTGAAATTGAGAGAGGTTAGTACTTGGCCAAAATCACAGATAGTAAATAGCAGAGCTGAGACTGAAATCCAGGCCTGACTAAGAGCCAAGGCACTTAATATAAATTTAATACCCATTCAATATGTCATTTAGTGAATGGCATTTCTATACAAGGTACTAGAATGAGAACTGTTAGGAATGAAGATAGCCTACGATCAACAACTATAATATAACTATACTATAAAGGAGAAAGAGCAAAGTCCAAGAAAAGAGTCTGAAGAAATGCTAAGGATGCTCAGAGGAGTATGAGATCACTTTTGGGGGGAATGGAGGTAGAGATGGGTAGGAGTAAAGATAATCATGAAGAAGATGGCACTGAGTTGCAGCTTGGATTTGAACAAGCAGAAATTAGAGGTAATAGTATGTTAAACTGGGCTCACCTTAGTATTCTTCCTAAAGCAGCAAAGTGGGCTAGTAAATTACATTCAGTTATATTATCCTTGATAACAAAGACAATTTCATATACTTGTTTTTTATGCAGCATTCATTCTGGAAACATCCAGTAAATATTTACTGATTGAGAAAGGAGGAGAAAAGGGGGCAAAGTGGGCGAATAAGAAATATTAAATATTTCTTTGAATACTTAAATAGTTCAAACACACAGTTTGTTCCATATGCAGTCTGATTTTACAATACGTGTGAATTAAATCCTCTTCTAGTCACTAACAATCTTTCACTAAGTTGTATGTATTCTCTGCCCATAATACTGGAAGAATCTAGGCGAAACAAAAAATTGCCCAGTTTTTTTTCTCTGCCCAATTTTAAATCTTTATGTGTCCAGCGATGTCTGCGTGCAAAGTGATTAGGCCAAATCACTGTCTTATCACTTTTATTCCAAAACTAAGTACAAATCCATTTTAATCTATCTGTACGTCAAAAGATTTTTCTCTAAAAAATACTTTTTTTTTTTTTGAGACAAGTCTCGCTCTGTCACCCAGGCTGGAGTGCAGTGGCATGATCTCGGCTCACTGTAACCTCTCCCTCCTGGGTTCATGCAATTCTCCTGCCTCAGCCTTCCAAGTAGCTGGGATTACAGGCATGCACCACCATGCCCAGCTAATTTTTGTATCTTTAGTAGAGATGAGGTTTCACCATGTTGATCAGGCTGGTCTCGAACTCCTGGCCTCAAGTGATTCACCCACCTTGGCCTCCCAAAGTGCTGGAATTACAGGTGTGAGCCACCGCGTCCAGCCTACATTTGTATTTTTAAAAGGTAAAATTAACAAAAGGTACGCATCTACGTAAAAGAGAAAAGAGAAAAGTCAAAAGGAACCAAAAAGGAACCATCTACATGCAAGGCAGCATGAATAAAAATATAAAGGCAAATTTAACTGTTACAATAACATGTCAGCTCTGAATCTAAAGGAAAACGGGTGTTCGTCTAAGAAACGTGCTACAGAGAACCAGCCAGTTGTAATGTGCCTTAAGCAACGAAAAACTGTTTCCTCCTTTCCTTCTCGTCCTTTTGAAAAGACAACATGTCACAGGGAGACGTTTTTCTAACAGCCTCCATCCTGGTGACAAATGTTTGCCAAGGGTGGGGAGAGAGGAGGGAGGAAAGAAAGAAAAAGAGAAGGAAGACGCCATCTGCTGACGAAAGAGAAAACAAGAGGAGGAGGAATTGGAGGGCGCCACTTCCGTATCCGTGTCTGAGAAATACAACGTATCACCATAAGGCAGACTTCTACTCAACTTAAGGAAGAACTTTATAATAACTGGAGTAATTCAAAGGCAGAATTGATCAGGGACCAAAGTTCAAGCAGGCGGTGGAGAGGTCTACTCAGAATAATCTTTCATAAACTTCTCCCTCTTGAAGGAAGAACTGCCCCAGTTCAAGTAGAAGAAAATACTGTGTTATATATTTTTCTCTAATTCTTAAATGTTTCAAATAATCTCGATCTTGATAATTCATGATTCAAAGGACTGAGACTGAAACGTCAAATAAACAAGCACACAAATATGCCTGACACCACCTGCCCCCACCCCTAGTCCCCGGGCCTTATTTCTGGGCTTGCTACTGGGCTCTCCACCGGCAGTCAGCTGCCATCGCTCTGCTGGAGGGTTGTGCCATGAGCATGGATGGGGCCCACATGGCAGGCAGAGCACTGGAGATTAACGCCAGCACCCCGCTGCTGCCTGACTCTCCATCAGAGACTGGCCAGAGCTGATGTGTAAGTGACCCATGTGGGCTAACACTAAGGCCTGGTCCTTACACTGGCTCCCAGAGTGTCCAGCAAAGTTAGGCTCCAATTGTTTCCCTATCTTGCTTCCCTTAAAATGTTTCTTTTACCTTCCAAACAGACAACATGCATCTCTGTCTCAGGGGAACTCAATCCAAGAAAACACCTCACACCATGATGATATAAAGATGACATAATCTACAAAGCATAGAAGATTCTCATCTTGGTTTCTTAGATTTTCTAGCCACATATTTTAGACTCAGTTTTGTCACACAATTAGCAACACAAAATATACAGGTGTTTATACAACAAAATATTAATATAAAACAACAGTTGTCAGTCCTATGTTTGTGAAGACTAGAGAGTCCACTAGACTCATAAAAGGAATGATGAAGAATACTATCATTTCTTTCCATTTTTTCAGTTCTGAGGGTGAGTGACTCTGAAGTCAAAAAGAGAAAAATTACTTCAGTATAATGAAAAGAAATTCTAAAGCACTGTTTTATTATGTGGAGAAGTTCACTTTCACAAACAATTACTGAAGGCTTACTGTGTGTTTCAGATGCTGTGCTTGGTCCTACCTAAAATACAAAATGAAGACCACCTAGGCCCTGCTCTAAGGAAGTCACTCTCCAGAAAGGGACAGAGACATGTAAGTAAATAATTCCACTCGAGTATTATAAGTGTAATCATTCAACCCTGGACAAAGACACTAGAGGAAGGTTTGTCTGTAGGCGGAAAGGTCTAAAAAGGTTTTGCCATTTAAAGTATCATGTGAACAAGGTTCCCAAGGATGCCTCTAAGAGCTGACTGGGGACTCCAGGAGCAAGAGGGGACACATGGGGTAGAGACTCAGCCTGGGAGGAAGCAGAAGGGTGAAGCAGCTTTGTGCATTCATCTCTCCTTGGCTTCAGTTCAACAGATGGAAAATTAATAGGCATATGAAAATAAATAATTTTTTCCTCTAGATTATAAGATCCTCATGCTACATCAATAATTACTTACTTGACAAAAGTCAGAGACATTTTCTGTCTCAGAAAGAGCCTCTAAAATGCTGTGCCCTCATGAGTCACCCCAGTGGCATAAATCAGAGAAAAATTATCTGACTCAAATTGTAGTTACTGTAAAGGTTCATTATTACTTATTAAAAGCCCACAGGTCTACAGCCATGGGAAAAAAAAAAAATCCTATTCTTAGAAATAAGACTTATTTTCTCATCTTCTGCATGTTTGGTTTAATTTAAACTTCTTCTTGTAGTTTCAATAGACATTGATGGCTGAGGCAAATCTCTCTTTAACTCTATGGGAGATGAGAGGCTCCAACGGGGACCAGACTTTGGAAACTGCACACCATCAAGGGTTTGCCATTAGAGGACTTCTCTTGTCTAACAGAAACAGGGCAATGCTACAACCTTGTCATTCTTTTCCTCCTTCTAGGCTATCAGGAAGAAAACTGAATATCCTTACATCCTGAGGTCAGATGTACGGCTTTCATTCTGAATGCAGTAACTTCAAATGTAGACATGTGAACAGAAAGCTTTGTAATAGAAAAACAGCATTGCTTCATTAGATGACTACAGATAGTATTTCATAAAACACAAGAAAAACACTCAAAATTAGCTCCGAAAAATGTATGAAAGGTGATATTCTGATACTCAATAAAAGAGAACCTCTCACAACAATAAAATGATCCAATTTCATATACCAATCAATAAGCAAGGGTCTACTAACTTCACCGAGAAAGGAAAAAAAACCTAAGTTAAAGCAAAATAATTTGGATCTTAAGGATGTCAATAATGTGGGCCTTATAGAAAGTTCCAAAAAACATGCTTTCAAACCTTTAACTCCATGAAAAACAAGCATTCCCTCCTGCAGCTAATGAGCATGACGCACTTAAGGTAGTCGCCATGCTATGAAATATGGCAATAGCTACAATGTCATCTGTTTAGTTGTTCATCGGTTCATTGCTTAGGAGCCACTCAGAAGCAGCTGGGCGCAGTGGCTCATGCTTGTAATCCCAACACTTTGGGAGGCCAAGGCAGGAGGACAGCTTGAGTCCTGGAGTTCGAGATCAGCCTGGACAACACAGAGAGACCCTGTCTCTACAAATAAAAAAATTAGCCGGTTGCAGTGGTGAACTCCTGTGGGAGTTTGCTGTGCTTGTGGCCAATTAAGTGTTCCACTCTGAGGACAAAAATGAATGAACCTGGGAGTCTAAGATGGGAGGATTGCTTGAACCTGGGAGGTCTAGGTTACAGTGAGCCATGATTGCACCACTGCACTTTCTACATTCTTTTGCAATAGGAGCTTATTTTAAGTCATTCTTAGACACACAAATAAATAAGTTAATTTTGGGGGGCAGTCTTGATCTGGATTCTTGCTTTCGTCTGCAGCAGTCCTGTTATTAAGCACCATCTATACCCAGGGCACTCTTTCTTTTGCTCATTTTACCCATCCCAAACCTTGGCAGGAAATCCAACAGCAATGCTTTCACTCTTATCCCATCCTAATCTCCAGATATCACTATGAAAGTCTTGAAAGTAAGGAACTCACTCAAGAAATTTCCACTTCAAATTGACTAACGGCACACTGAATGGCTCCAGCATACTCACTGACTGGCCTTTGGCAAGTGACTTAACCTTCCTTAGTTTCTTCAATCTGCAAATGAGAAGGCATAACTAGATGACCTCAAAGAGCCTCTCAAGCATCAAAGTTCTGCTTCTATGAAATACGTATGAGCAAGCATACTCAAGTGTAGACAATATGGACTGGCAAACAAGAGCAAGTAGGACACCCAGAAAAGTCCCAGGCTGTCAGATTCAAATCTAGCATCTTCTCAGGAACTCAACCTACTCACACAACTATTTCCGAGAGCACTGTTAACTGCTTGTCAGCAAAATTCATGTAGTAGTTCCATAGGTCATTACTTAAAAAAAAAAAAAAAAAAGATCTGATTTCCATGTTCAAGTCAGTTTCAGCAACTGGGTTAAATAAAGTTAAACGAATTTCTCAACATCCTAGACTTTTACAGTGCTAAGAGGGCATGTGAGTTTCTAGGAGAGGTATTGCAACACAGCATTCTCCCAAACTTAGTTGCCACAGCATCCTTTTTTCACAGGGCAAATCCTGCAGATCTTGTGTTCCTGGGAACACACTGGGAGTTTGCTGTGCTTGTGGCCAATTAAGTGTTCCACTCTGAGGACAAAAATGAATGGACTTGAAGGGTTACTCAGGGTCCCACCAGAAGGAGCCTTGGCTGCAGATCAAGACCCTCGTCTCCACTGCAGATTCTGCTGCCAGCTACTTGTTTGCACTGGGCCCCATTAGCCACCTCCCCAGAACTGCTGGGCCCCACTGGCCTTCCAGGCATCCGCTGCCAGCTTCCTTCCCCAACACCCAGCCTCCTAGGCCCCCCAGCAGCACAGCACGGGGCCATCTAGGTCTCTGTTCTCCTCTGACTAAACTTTGCAGAAACACTGGCTGCAGGGGCTGCTCCCATGTCACAATCCAAATAATTTATGGCTTTCATTTCACTATCATCCTAATTTCTACATAATCACGTAATAAATATTGGGAACATTTTGGAATTATTGCATAGAGAATTCTAAAAAAAAAAAAAAATTCCTTTGTCTTGACCTGTTCTCCAATGTAGACATAACTAAAGAAAATGAACCACAGTCTCTCTTCCAACTATTTTCTTTTCACAGAACTCTCCTAATTAGCAAACTACAATTAATACTAGAAATTAGAGGAACCACGTGGGATTCTCTGAAATAAAAAACAAAGCTCTTCTGCTAAGTATTACTGACTGAAATATAGTTAACGTGTTTTGTCACTTTCAAAAAGCCACAAATGAATTTCTCTGAAAAACCCAACGTCTTTATATATATATAATATATAAATCCACAAAATTGGGGCTCTGCCAAAACATGAATGTGGCAAAACCATGTGTCGCATGCCCTCCTTCAGTTTCATGTTAATCACTACAGCAAGGATTAAACTTTTGGAGACTGGAATTCAGAAAGGTCAGACAGGGATTCAGATGCTGGCCTAGCTGGGAAGTACTGAGGCAAGTTACTTAATTTTTCTTTAATCCCAGTCCCGTAAGTCATTAAAGGAAAACAGCAATACCCAGCTCACAGAATGGTTAAGTTTTAAGTAACATCAAGCTGAACTTGCCTCGTAGATTGGAAGCTACATTAATTAGAATTAGGTTTGGCTCAGGGTGGCAGGAAACCCCAAATATCAGTGGCTTAAACAAGAGAAGTTTCCTTCTCAGGGAAATGCCCAGGAAGGCAAGCACTGCACTCCACCCATGTGTGACCTCAACCTCATGGTCCAAGATGGTGGCTTCCACATTCCAGACAGCAGAACGGGAAAGGGACGGAGAAGAAAGGGCAAAGCAGGAAGACACACTGTCCCTTAAGGAAGGTTCCTGGAAGGGTCCACGTGGTAACTCACCTCCCACTGACCAGAATTTAGTAACACGGCCATATAGCTATGGCTATGAAGGAGGTCTCAGGTTGCTATATAAAGGGGAGTATGGACACTGAGGGCCAATCAGCAGGCTCTGCCACAGAACTCAGTAATGGCTCATCTCCTATCTCCAGTGGCTCTAGCTTCCAGGAGGAGTAACATTCAGCCTGTAGGCATGGTACAGCATACCAGTTATTTGAGCTGGCATCCGCCCCGAATGACTGGATTCCCATGCTGTCCTAGTAGTTAAATATTTTGCAAATTACCCTTGCCTTTGGGAAGCTCTGCCTTAAATTTCCACAACAAACAAGATTTCCTTAATAGCACATGCTGTTCGGGACATAAATTTTTCCCAAGCTGGTTAGTTTTCTTTCCTGAAAAGGTATAGAGCCTAGCAATTTGCTTTAATAGAAAAATTAATTGTGCTGAATTACAGGATTCAGTTTTCAAAAATGAATACTTCACCGTTAACTCTACAGACGCTCCACCTTGATGCTGCTATCTCCTGGACGCAGAAGTACGGAGGTGTGGTGGTGGAGGAAAGCCACTCTGTCTCCACTGTCCACGTCCCCACCCTGCTGTCCTTCCCACCTATTCCTCACTGACAGTACCTGTCAGCCAAGGATGGGGAAGGAGAAAGAGCAGTGTGGACTTTTAAGAGAACCCTCAGTGCCCATGTGGCTTATCTGTGGGCAGGCTATGCCAAATAAGCCACTATGCGTCACAATTCGATTTAAATTCAGTTAACGCTAAGATTCATTTTCTTTTTTTTTTTTTTTGAGACGGAGTCTTGCTGTGTTGCCCAGGCTGGAGTGCAGTGTCGCAATCGCGGCTCACTGCAAGCTCTGCCTCCCGGGTTCACGCCATTTTCCTGCTTCAGACTGGTGCTAAAGCAGGGAGACCCAGACTTAAAATAATTTCTTTTCAATCTCATCTTTCTGTTCTAATTATTTGCAAGAGTTTCAATCAGCATTTCCTAAGTTGTGTTCCACAAGTGTTAAAAAGGGTTGTATTTAAAAAAAAAAAAAAATCAGTACTAGAAATACTTTTTTCCTAAAATGTATAAAATTTATGTAAGAAAAACAGTTTTAAAGCTTTAATTATTGCAGAATAGCCAGAATCTAAGAAATGCTGTGCCAGCATCAGGAGAAGGTGTGCCCGGCGGCCTCGTGAGTGTTTACGCTCTGGCCACATGAAGCCAGCCCTACGCTCTCACTCAACTGTGCAATTCTTTCTGTCCTATGTGACCCTGGCTTCCTAAGTGACCTATTCTGCATCCTGCACATTTTAAGAATGTGTTTTATCTTTTCCTTCATTATTTGATTTTTTCTACTAATAAAACAAGCATATATTTACAAAGTATATGAAGTATATGAACACGTATACGGTGAAAAAGTCAATCCCTTTCACCAGTCTTCTTCTTGTACTGTTTCTGTTCCCAGAGCAAAGTATTCTGTTTCTTGTGAATCCCTCTAGACTATGTATTTCCTAACCATAAAAAGTGGCATAAATACATCTTGTTTTGTACACAATACAGAATGCATTTCCAATATTCTAATTTTTTGTCATTTTACAAAGCTTCAATGTAATTGTCAGCATTTGCTGTAATTAATGTTACTAAATGCTCTGGAGTTTAGAACAGCAGCATTTACTGTTATATATAGGTACTGTTTAACTATGTATGGACCTCACCAATTATCAGTAATAGTCCAACCCTTAAAAGCTATTGGCACCAATTTTCTTTCCCACAACTAACTTACTATGGAACACTAATTCTCAAAAGACAGCTGGAAGACTTATGTCTTTTGAGAAAAGCATCAGAACCTCAAGTGGGAAGGGCATGAAAATGCAAGCTCTCCATCCAATCACAGAAATTCCGTGATGTCCTCCCTGGGAGTTACCGCTTCTCCCATCCTCTCCCGTGGAAAGTCACTGCATTTAATGACAGATGTAACTGAACCAAGTGCAGAGTGCAGCACTACATAACAGAGCTTCTGCAACAATGGAGATGTCCCCATCCATGCCACCCAACACCAGAGCTACCAGCCACATGGGTCTAAGGAGTACTTCACATCTAGTACAACTGAGGAATGTTTTAATTTAATTTAAAATATGGATTCAAATGTAAATAGCCACATGTGCCTAGTGGTCACTGAATTGTGGGAAGGCAGAAAAAGATATCAACTCCTCTTATAAAACAGAAGAACAACAGGAACTGTGTATGACTATATAGGGTAAGCCTAGCAGATTAAGCCCAAGTACATCTCCTAAGAATCGTCTTTCTTAACATATGCAAGGCAGAGTGGACCAGTTCCAAAAATAATTTGTTTAGTTAAAGTTGGAACAAGCATTAAGTTATGTTGCAATTACCTCTAAAATTTGAAATTAAAATAATTTTAATTTACCCAAACTCTATGCTTGATTATGCATTCTGTTTTACATTTTTCCTGGCATGACGTTGCATGTGGATCACACTAAATTAACAGTTTCCCTGTTAGGCGAAAAAAAACAAACTGCAGAACAGTATGTACAATGTTATGCCAACCATGTCAGTGTATATGTTTGTATAGGAATAGAATGCCTCTAGAGCACTGCGATCTAACAGGACACTTTGTCAGAATGGAAACGTTCTACGTCTGCACTGTTCATCACAGCAGCCACCAGCCACATGTGGCCATGGCACACTTGAAATGTGGATAGTGTGACTGAGGAACTCAACGGTTAACTATATTTAATTTTAATTAATTTAAATTCAAACAGCCACAAGTGGCTAATTACTACCTTAATGAGATGGTGTGAGGACAGAAGACTAAACAAACCCCAAACTTAAAATGGCTACCTCCCAGGGATTATGACTGGAGGGAGGAAAATAAACTTTTACTTACTTTAAATACCACTATATTGCTTGGATCTACTTATTTAGTTTTGTAGAACTGGCATGTAGAATGCATTAAACAAACAGATAAAAAGGGGAGGTATCTTAGCCAGCGTGGGCTGTTCGAACAAAACACCATCAACTGTGTGACACAGACAACAGGAATTTATTTCTCACAGTTCTGGAGGCTGGAAGTTCAAGATCAAGGGGCCAGCAGATGTGGTTCCTGGTGAGGGCTTTCCTCCTGGCCTGCTGTGCCCTTATAAGGCAGGGAGAGATGAAGCACTTGGGTCTCTCTTCTTCTTCTAAGGACACAAATCCCATCATGGGGGCCCTACCCACATGACCTCATGGAAACCTAACTGCCTCCCAAAAGCTCCACATCCAAATACCATCACATTGGGAGTCAGGCCTTCAATATAGGGATTTTGGGGAAAGACAAAAACATTCAGTCCATTACAGAAGGAGAAAGGGGAAAAACCAAAGATTCCTTCTCCTTTCTGTATTTTTCTCCACTCCATTCACTTAGCTTAATAAGCACTACAGAAATATTAGGATCTGAAATCTGGTTGTTTTCTGTTTTGTTTTGGTAGACACAGGGTCTCACTGTGTTGCCCAAGCTGGTCTCAAACCGCTGGCCTCAAGTGATCCTTCTGCCTCAGCTTCCCAAAGAGCTGGGATTACAGGTGTGAGGCACTGTGCCTGGCCTGGTTCTTGAATAGCTGGAACAACGGCATTTCCAACCAAGCAGATAAGCAACCAAGTATCTGGACCTTAGGCTATTATAAATTCCAGTGTGATATAAATTCCAGTGTGAAACAATGTACTAGTGATTCAAAGTCCTCATATGTTTACACAATCTCTTGATGCCCCCAATAAATGAATGGAGGTGCCAAACCCATGCTAGACAAGCTGGAAATGACACTTTCCTTGTTACCTTTAACCATACCTGTTCATTGTTCATTGCTGTTCAAGGAACTGAACTGCCTTAAAGTGGTCCCAGAAGCTTCGTCTGGGTTGCTTCAACCAACTAGCCTCTCCCAGCTCTTTCCTTTGGAAGCCAAAGGCACTTTATTCCAGTAGGAGAGGTCATATTCAAGTTCAGCTTCCCACCAGCCCAGTGGCTTCCTCCACTCTGAGTGTGGGGGTACCGGGGCTTCCCACAGATCCTGAGGTCTCCAGGTACAGGGATGCTAGCATTCCCAAGCAATGCCTGCAAACAGCCATCCCAAATCCACATATCCCGGTCCTAAGCAGCCTGTATGTTCATCCATGGTCAAAGCTGCTTTATTGTTCCCCATAAAAAAAGGTTAGGGTGGTTGCCAGGGGCTGAGGAGAGGGACAAATAGGGAGTGACCGCTTAATGGAAACAGGGTTTCTTTTGTAGGGGGACAAAGAGGCTTTGGAACTAGACAGAAGGTTAGCTGTACAACATCGTGAATGTACTAAAATGCCATTGAATTATTCAATTCAAAATGGCTGATTTTATGTTATGTGGATTTTGCCTTCAAAAACTCATTAAAAATAAGGCCAGGTGTGGTGCTTCATGCCTGTAATCCCAGCACTTTGGGAGGCTGAAGCAGGTGGATCATCTGACGTCAGGAGTTCAAGACCAGCCAGGCCAACATGGTGAAACCCCGTCTCTACTAAAAATACAAAAATTAGCTGGGTGTGGTGGTGCGCGCCTGTAATCCCAGCTACTCAGGAGGCTGAGGCAGGAGAATCACTTGAACCCAGGAGGCAGAGGTTGCAGTGAGCCAAGATCGTGCCATTGCAGTCCAGCCTGGGCAACAAGAGCAAAATTCCATCTCAAATAATGAATGAATGAAAGGATGGCGGGGGCAACATTTCATCACTCAAACACAGAACTGCCCTGGTGGACCCCCTTCCTCCCTGTTCTCAACCAAGCTTTGTTAAGATTTCTTTTTCCCTAACAAGCCTTGTAGAATTTGTCCTGAACCCTAGGGACCATGAGGGAACCTGCCTAACCTCTTCAACACTTTATCTTTCCAGTTGAGCCACGGACCCAACTGTTGCCCCGGAGTTTTTCTCTGTGAATAGTTTTTCATCTTGTTCTGCTACTTCCCACCACATTCTCCACAAGGAACTTTCACTCAGCATCCTACTGGAATTCAACATTGTGGGTAAATGCTATGTTCCTTGTCTGCAGTCGTGAGAAAACTCCTCGAGAGACTTTGACTAGAACCTTGATTGTTCTGCTTCAATCAAACACAGGGACTGGCCCTATCTGGACAATGGGTACAATCATTATGATTATGGTCAATTAATATCATCAACTCATTGTCTGACTAAACTGACAAATGGCTGGACTAGTGGAATTAGCTGATTGTTCTCCTTTATTACACCCTCATACAGCAACCCCTGGTGGAAATATTAGTAGTAAGGAGGTGAAAGTGAGGGGATAAAGACAAATGGATTTCTTCAGCCCTCCCCCTGCCACCTCTGCCACCTCTACTCCAGCCCCTGGTCATGCTCTAGAACCATGTTTCCAAAACAAATTTCACTACGAAATCGTTTTTTCATGGAACACCTGATAACATCTCCTCCTATTCACCTTGTTCATCCCTCACTTTCCCCATCTCAGTAAACAGCACTTCCCTTTACCTAACTGCTCAGTCTAGAAGTCTTGGAATTATCCTTAGTTCTTCTTTCATACCCTACAACTAAGCTATCAACAAATTCTACCAGCTCTATCTTCAGCGTCCCCAATCTAACCCTTTCTTCCAACACCCAATGCTACTAACCCTGTCTCGGCTACCACCTGCCCACCTGGACCACTCCGCTCACTTGGACCACACCACACTTCCACTCTTGTCCCCAGCACACCCCCGCTGACCCCATAGCATCCAGTGACCCTTCACTATTAAAAGTCCTAACACACCTTTCCTCTTGTCCAGGAAGGGCATCTCCTGCCACTGGGAGTCAAATCTAAACGCCCACCACGACCCATCAGGCTTGCATGGACTGACCCCAGGTACCTTTCCAATTCCATTTCCAAATGCTCTTTTCCTTGTTGCCCACTCTGCTCCAGCGACATGAGGGCTGACAGAGGTGCTCCTTTGACCTGCCTAGCACTGTATCACCTCGGGGTGTGACTCCCCCTGCCTGGAACGCTCTTCCTCTAACTGTCACCTGCTCGGAGAGGTCTGGAGACTTAGTGAAACCCGACTCTCTATCCCTCTACTTGGCTTTGCATCTCTTCACAGCATTTATCATAACCTGACATGGCACCCCATGTTTACTGGGTGCCCCCTACCCACTAGGGCAAAAGCTCAAACAGGCAGAAATGCTGTTCTGTGCCCCACTACATCCCCGGCACTCAGAGCTGGGTCGGGTTGGTAGGAGTGCTCAATAAATACTTATTGGATCAATTAATAAATAATTCTCATAGAACCATCTCTCAGAACCATCTACTGTGAATTCCTTGTCTGCAGTAAAACTACAGAAGCAAAAGGAGTCAACGTGGGAGAGAGTACTACGATGGTCAGAACATGTAAAATGGAAGCGCTCCAAAAAGAACTGAATCCAGGTTCACATCACTATTGCCAGGCCCTGCATATAAGCATTTTAGATTCCCCAGAAGGATGCAGAGGTGCTAGTTTCCAGATAAGTGTAATAGATTAAATCGGACTAAATTATCTTTAGTGATCTATAAAGTGGTTCCTACATGGCTTCCACGATAGATAACCCTTCCTTTTTTCCTCCTTTGGCTGTAAGTCACTTAAAATTTCAAAGCTGTGAAATATTTTAAGACTTAAGTTTGAAGTTAGCTTTTAAGGTAGCAGTAGGTGAATACAATATTTTGCTAGAAATATATTACCAATCAGAAACACAGTTATAACAAATGCATTACAAAATAAATGAGGATAGTATAATTTTCAGGCAGACTAAGGATGCTGTGTTACTAGTAATCATACCGTAACCAATGGAGAAAAAACCCAGCAATACACAAATGACTTTTAGCTAGTTACTTCTCCAATGCCTCACTATAAACGTAAAGCTAATATTCAACATGTAAATAGTCTATTCTTAGGACGTGAATTCTACTGTTTATCATCAGCCCTTTGAAAAAGGTGATGTGGGAGAGCAGAAAACTGTACTAACAGGAGTTAAGAGCATGAGCTTTGCAGCCTCACCAAACCTAGACTGCATTTCCCACTCTGTGACTTACTGTTTAAGTGACCTTGAGCAAACGACTTCACTTCTCAGAGCCTCAGTTTCCCCCTCTGTAAAATGAGGATAGTCCCGGCAGTCTTGAGGAGATTTTTAAAGATTATCTGGTCAGGTACGGTGGCTCACGCCTGTAATCCCAATACTTTGGGAAGCTGAGGAAGGCAGATCACCTGAGGTCAGAAGTTCAAGACCAGCCTGGCCAATATGGGGAAACCCCATCCCTACTAAAAATACAAAAATTAGCCAGGTATGGTGGTGGATGCCGGTAATCCCAGCTACCCAGGACGCTGAGGCAGGAGAATTGCATGAACCCGAGAAGCAGGCTACAGTGAGCTGAGATCATGCTACTGCACTCCAGCCTGAGCAAGACTCCGTATCAAAAAAATAAAAAAGAGATTATATAAAAATATGTACATAAAATGCTCAGCACAGACTGTAGCAGTCTTTATTATATTCTCCTGGAATTCTGTGCTGAGATGTTTCTCTCTTAGGGTCACCTGAAGGGCAGTGCTGTGTCATTTTCATCATCTTTGCATCCCCAAATGCCCAGCTTGGGAACATAAATCAATGAATTATGCCTACTAAACGTTCAGATTTTGACGTGAAAGTCAACTGAAGAGATAAGAGAAGAGGAAGGAAAATGAGAGGAGTAACGAGATGAGTAGAGGCAGGCTTTGAAGGAGCAGTAGAGGAGCAGGCAGCAACCCCTCCACGGCGAAGAGGAGAATCAGTGATGCAGAGGCATTAAACAGAACAGATCTGAGGCTTGGCAGAGAGGGAGGCCAACAGGAGCTCCAGACAAGCCTGGGAAACTTAGTGAGACCCCGTCTCTACAAAAAAATTTCAAAAATAGGCAGGTGTGGTGTCATGCACCTGTAGTGCCAGCTACTCAGGAGGCTGAGGCAGGAAGATCATTTGAGCCCAGGAGGTCAAGGCTTCAGGGGACTATGATCTGCGCCACTGCACTCTAGCCTGGGTGACAGAGCAAGACCTTGTCTCAAAAAAAAAAAAAAAGGGGGGGGGGGGACAAAACTGCCACTTCAGTGCACCTTGATAATTCTCATAGGCACTGCTGAGCCTTGCAGAGGACCACACTTTCAGAATACTGTAATGGTGAAACCCGTCTATCAGGGAAATTCCTGCCCATTTCTAATCTGAAAGATGCTAATCAAACATCCCCCCATCCATGTGTGCAGAATACACGCTAGGGTACTATTTCTGCAGAGTGTAGAACTGCTCAGCGCTAAGAGACGTGGTTACTGTATACGGCCTGGCACAGCGTTCAACTAAGATGATAGTGAGAAGTCCTAGGGCCCGTGCAAGTGTCCACATTCATGCAGCACAAAAGAGCCAGGTGCCGCTCGCTCTGCAACAGACTCCAACCCTCCAGCAGAAGGAGGAGAACAGAAGCCCAAAATTGTTTTGCTATAGTTAAAAGAGAAAACAGACATCTGTGCGTGCCTGTTGACAGAAGTGAGTTTGACAGAGATGAAATCAACAAAGACAACTAAAAGAAAGGGCAGTAAGAGACACATAAAAACTAGGGGGTTGTCAGGTTTGGAGGCCAAGGACCAGGTGGGGACCCAGTGGCAGGTGGGATGGAGGGACCTACTGCAGGAGTGCAGTGGATGGGAAGGCAAGGAAGAAGATGACCTGCAGAAACCCTTCACCATGTCTGCACGTGAAGGACAGAAGAAACGGGCTGCTGGGTGAGGATGAGGGCAGAGGGGGATATTTTAAGTTTTGAAGCGTGGTGGCAAGGAGGTGCGGTAGCTCCTGTGTGACAGCCTCGCTGGCTCTATGAAGTGGAAAATTGGATCATCTGTGAAGAGGAAGCGGGGAAGAGAAGCAGGCACAAGTCTGAAGAGAGTGGGCTAGATTGTAACAGTCACCGTGAAACCTAAGAGTGACAGTTAACCAGAATAACATGTACAATTACTGCATAGTGCCAGAGTGAGTGCCTGAAATTTGCGTGCACCGGTACCAATCTGCCCAGGTGTATGATTTTCTCCCAGAGTGCTTGGCAGCCCAGGTACAAGAAAAAGGAACAAACGATCAGGAAATGGGGGGCTTTGGCTAGAGAGTGATTTACAGTCTGGACCCTGGATTCTAAGTTGTATAAGAAGGAAAATATGCCGGGTGTGGTGGTTCACGGCTGTAATCCCAGCACTTTGGGAGGCCGAGGCAGACAGATCACTTGAGCCCAGGGGTTCAGGAGCAGCCTGGGCAACACAGCAAAACCCCGTCTCCACAGAAAATACCCAAAAAAAAAAAAAAAAAAATTAGCCAGGCATGGTGGCACGTGTCTGTGATCCCAGCTACCCAGGAGGCTGAGGTGGGAGGACAGCTTAGCTTGAAAGGTCAGGGCTATAGACTCCTGCCTGTGAGATAGAGTGAGACCCTATTTCAAAAAAAAGAAGGGAAATAAAAGTTAGAAGAAACTGATGGATACAGCACCAAGTAAACAGCAGACTACAGGTCTTCATGTAGGCAGAGGTAGGGAATAAATTTTTGTGGCAAGGTGGATGGGCTCGAAGAAGTGGGCGAATAGGAAATTTCTTTTATTTATTAATTTATTTTTAGAGACAGCCTTATCCTGTCACCCAGGCTGGAGTGTGGTGGCATCATCATAGCTCACTGTAGCCTCTAACTCCTTGGGTTCAAGTAATCCTCCTGCCTCAGCCTCTTAAGTAGTTAGAACTACAGGCATTTGCCATGAGGCCTGGCTAATTATTATTTTATTATTTATTTATTTATTTTTGAGACAGAGTTCACTCTATTGCCCAGGATGGAGTGCAGTGGCACGATCTCGGCTCACTGCAACCTCTGCCTCCTGGGTTCAAGCAATTCTTCTGCCTCAGCCTCCCGAGTAGCTGGGATTACAGGCGCGTGCCACCATGCCCGGCTAATTTTCTGTATTTTTAGTAGAGACAGTGTTTCACCATGCTGGCCAGGCTGGTCTTGAACTCCTGACCTCATTATCTACCCGCCTCGGCCTCCCAAAGTGCTGGGATTACAGGTGTGAGCCACCTTGCCCAGCCAGACTGGCTAATTTTTAAAAATTTTTTGTAGCAGCAGAGTCTCACTATGTTGCCCATGCTGGTCTCTAACTCCTGGCCTCAAGCGATCTTCCCGCCTCAGTCTCCCAAAGTGCTGAGATCATTGGTGTGAACCACTGTACCTGGCCTCAAATAGGGAATTTCTGACTTGCTGATCTGAACTGTAAGCAGACAAGGTCTAAAGACTGGGGGGTCAGGGGGCAGCTGAGGAGAAGATCACTGATGATGAGAGCCCTATATGGTTTTGTTCTATGTCTCCACTCAAATCTCACCTTGAATTTTACTAATCCCCACATGTCAAGGGTGGGACCAGGTGGAGGTAATTGAATCATGGGGACAGTTTCCCCCATGCTGTTCTCATGATAGTGAGTTCTCACGAGATCTGATGGTTTTATAAGGGATTTTCCCCTTCGCTCAGCACTCATTCTCTCTCCTGCCGCCCTGTGAAGAGGAGCCTTCCACCATAATTGTAAGGTTCCTGAGGCCTCCCCAGCCATGCGGAACTGTGAGTCAATTAAATCTCTTTTCTTTATAAATTACCCAGTCTTGGGTATGTCTTTATTAGCAGTGGACTAATACAAACCCAAACCCCAAGCAGCCACAGAAACAGATGGGTTGTCTAATGAAGCTGAAGCAGGCTGGAAAGCAATGAGCCAGTCATTAATGATGAGTGGGAGTGATGGGCAAGTCAGTAGGTCACAGTTACAAGGTGGACAAAACGATGGGTCTTACCCATGGCTGATGCTCCGAAGAGGAGGGCTATCACACAAGGGGGGGAAAAGCAATGATCCAGGGCAGCCATGCCAAGAATGGGTGCTACCAATCCCACCTTCTGAACAGTTATATCTCTGCAATGTTAAAACTAATCTACCTAATCAGGTCATTCCTGCCAATTTTTAATCTGGAAGATGCATATCAACCTTTCCCCTGCATTTATACAAAATAAATACTATTTCTACAGGTTTTCCAAGTAAAATCTTCAATGAATGGAAAATCTATCTTAAAACTTTCAGAAAGGATCACACATTTACCCACAAGCTTACAGGGTGTAAGTAAATTGCCATTTTTATTTTTTTTTAATGCCAAGTGTTTATTATATCTTATACCAACTGGAAACAAAGTTTTGTCTCAAAATTAGAAATCTATTTCTTTATCATTTGTACCAAAGATGCAGGGATCTGGTATATTTTTACTATCTCCTGATCTTCCAATATTTTGTCACTCATTCAACTTACAGTCTCATATATGATGCATCTTTTTATGTTACTAGAGGTATTTCATGGGGAAATTTAGCTCTTCTACTCCTCTGAATCATCTTGTTGTCTCCTTTGGGAAAATTTAATTGATATCCACCCTTCTATTTTCCATTTTCCCAATTGAATGCTCCCCTGTTCTGCCACGGCACTCTATGGCTAGCTCTGTTATTGCACTTAACACATTCAAATGTCAACCACAGCAAACTTTGTAACCTTGGGCAAGCACTTAATCTCTCTGGGTCTTACCTCACTTATGTATAAAATGGAGAAAATAACAGTAAGAACTTCATCAGGCTATTTATCCACTCATGAGCTAATGCCCAGAGGGTAGTTAGAACAGCGCCTTCCATACAGTAAGTGCTAGTGAAGCTTTTGCTGTTAGTACCATGATATGCATTTGCACGTCTCTCCTTTTGGATTTGTTTGCACCTTTAAAATGGGGACTAGGTCTTAATCTCTGTATCCGCAGTGCCTGGTATAGTGAATAAATGCATGTATCAATTGATTAGTTTTTTTTTTTGTTTTTTTTTGTTTTTTCCTGAGACAGGGTCTCTCTCTGTCATTCAGGCTGAAGTGCAGTGGTGCCCACTGAAGCCTCAACATCTTTGACTCAATCAGTCCTCCCATCTCTGCTGCCCTTGTAGCTGGGACTACAGGTGGGTACCACCAAGCCCAGCTAATTTTTTTTTTTTTTTGTAGATACAAGGTTTCACCATGTTGCCCAGGCTGGTCTTGAATTCCTAGGCTCAAGCAATCTGCCTGTCTGGGCCTCCCAAAATGCTAGGATTATAGACATGAGCCACTGTGCCCAGCCCCATTAGTTTTTATCTCACAAAAAAGTAAAAATGTAGATATTAAAAATAACAGACCAAAGCATCACCTTACTTATAACCCATCTTGTTTGAAAAGTAATTTAAGGCAGTTCATAAAGTACAGCCTGACATTTCAAATACGTAACTTAAATGAAACAAGTTAAAATTAAGGGTGCAGCACCTTGGGGGTTTAGGCAGGAGGACTGCATGAGCCCAAGAGTTCAAGACCAGCCATGGCAACATGGTGAGACCCCATCTCTAATGATTAAAAAAATAAAATCAAATTAAAGGTAGAACTGTATCATCAATACCACTAAAATGTCAGTGGCAAAATAAACTTAAGAATTAAGTACACTTACATATATTCGGGCTGTAAGAATAAGAAATTTTTCACTATTGCTATAGAAAAAGGAAAAAAATGTCCGCGACATAGCTCTAGACAAGAGTTTGCTATGTGGATTTCTTTCACAGATCTAGGTATCCAGGGAGGAGAAAAACTCCGTAACAACTGAGGTCCCCTACTTAATATGCTACAATTCTGCAGTAGGGAAGTCCCAAAGTTGATGGCAACAGAA
Organism: Mandrillus leucophaeus; assembly: GCF_000951045.1. NCBI lineage: Eukaryota > Metazoa > Chordata > Mammalia > Primates > Cercopithecidae > Mandrillus > Mandrillus leucophaeus. The sequence goes on along the minus strand of NW_012105364.1, from coordinate 3,863,306 downwards.
GGGAAACAACTGGGACATCCACAAACATTCAGATGATTGTGGCTGTAAGTTCCAAACGTTCATGACGCCCACAGATGCTCAGCGTGGGGAGGTGGCTCCTCTCCATCTCCAGGAGAAAACAGCCACTTCCCACATCTCACCCGTGTTTAACATCTCTACGGGACGCCTATCTAGGACCATAACACCACCCTATGTAAAACTAGCAGTGCTAAGATTCTGTCATTCTGGTTCTTTTCAGACAGTAATTATTTCTAAAACTGTTGAAAATGAAGGCTGGGCGCAGTGGCTCACACCTGTAATCCCAGCACTTTCGGAGGCCGAGGTGGGAGGATCACCTGAGATCAGGAGTTCGAGACTAGCCTGACCAACATGGAGAAACCCTGTCTCTACTAAAAATACAAAATTAGCCAGGCGCGGTGACACATGCCTGTAATCCCAGCTACTCGGGAGGTTGAGACAGGAGAACTGCTTGAACCCAGGAGGCAGAGGTTGCAGTGAGCCAAGATCGCGCCATTGCACTCCAGCCTGGGCAACAAGAGCGAATCTCCATCTCAAAAAAAAAAAAAAAAAGAAAGTGAGCCTCACATAACTAGTAGAACATTCCTCTTTCACTGACACATGAAAAAAAAAAAAAAAACCACCTTTTTCATTAAAATGGAATTTAATGAAAGTCTATGTTAAAGTCTGGGAGTGTTAGTGTTTCACAGAGGAAGAAAAATGTTTCTCATATCCTTCAGGTCACCCAAGTAGAAATCTATATAAAAAGGGTGAGTGTGAAGAGTTAAGAGGAAAACCTTTAGCAAACTGAGGTTGTTTCTACTTGCTGAAAGGGTCTCTCATTTCTATTCATGAATGGCCTTTCTACGCTTTCTCCTGAGCCACAGAAGAGGACATCTCAGCACAACCTAAGGTAGACTGAAACAAGTAAAGCATCTGGATAAACTCCAGCATGAACACTGAAAAAAGAAACATGACTAATAAGCTCTCTTCTCCACATGCTGGAGATTATACTGATGGTAACACACTCAGACACAAACATGTTAACCAATAATAATCAACTTCACTGCTAAAGCAATCACTTGAAGTGATAACCTCCCTTCTGCTTTCCCAAATAAGGGAGCACAAAATATATACATATATATGAACATTCTCTTCCAAGACAGAGCATTAAAAAGATAAAGCACCACACACACACACACACACACACACACACACACTCCCCTTAATAACAGTGTGTGTCCTTTAATTAAATGTTGAGCTTTTTAATTTACTTATTTTAAGTTGTTGTTTCTGTGATCTCAATCTGACAAGAATTGCATTTGAGGATTAAAATTGCCAAGCACATACCTTTTTAGTTCCTCATCTTTTAATTACTACATAAGTGGTTGCCTAGGAAACCTCCAGACTGAATGATGAAGCTCAAACGCATTCTCATTTCTAAGCTTGCAGGTTTGACTCACTACCTTTGCTCCCCAAAAACTAAGTCCCCTCCAGAATTATCAGAGCCAGATATTTTTGCAACCTGGATGACATGTTAAAAAAAAAACACACACACAAAAGGTGAGTAACTGTTTTTTCTGAATACAGGTTTCTTGGAGAAATAAAAGTTTAAAAGGCCAAGTCCCTACTCACAGCAAAATCAGAAGAGAAATGCATGTCTTCAAATGCACCCATACAATCTGTTACCAGGTAATTGTGGAGTGTTATTTTTATGGTAGTATGTTAACATGGTAGTCATTAAACATTACAATGAAAGACAATAAAGAACCTGGGAAAGCAGACCATGGAGACACCAAAGTAAAATAATGTCAGAGGGGATGCAACCCCCCAACCACTGCAGAAACCACCCCTAGCTCTGCCACCAGCTCTGGTTCCCTGTCCTTTCTTACAACCTAGCTCCACCTCTGCCCAGAATGACATGACATCATCATTGAACAGTGGCAAGAAAACATAGATCTATTTTGCTGTATGCCAAGTAAACAGGGCTGATCACCATACACAAATATGTACGCAACTGAGCATAAACGCATCTCAGAAGGTTCTGTTTTAACCACAGCAGATGCACTGAAGTAGGCTCATCTGGCAGCCCTCAGAGGAAGGACCGAGTGTTGCATAATTCCAGCAAATGACAGCAGAAATACTGAGAACAGCCAGAACACCCAGGCCAGATGGTACTGTGGTTCTGAAGCAGTGCCTGAGGCTAGAGACGTGAGCATGCCTGGGGAAGACAGAGGTGGGGCAAGTGGGCCCAGTGGCTGGAGGCAGAGTACACTCAGCAGAAGGCCTTTGATTACTTTCTCTCAGCCCTGATCTCAAAGTCAGGCTGCTTCCTCTAACATCCTTGCATCATGATCTTACCATCATTTACTTTAAATTTATAAATTTTGAACCAACTCTTCTGGAGGAAAAGCAACAACGAATTTCCACCTCCATCCCCCAGCTATGCTTCTGCCTCAGGGTAGAGGAGTTTGGGTAGGAGAGGAAAAGACAGACCAGAACTCAAGGCTCTCAGGCCGGGCACGGTGTGGCTCTTGCCTGTAATCCCAACACTTTGGGAGGCCAAAGTGGTCAGATTACTTGAGGTCAGGACTTTGAGACCAGCCTGGCCAATAAGGTGAAATACCATCTCTACTAAAAATACAAAAATTAGCCAGGCATGGTGGGATGTGCCTGTAATCCCTGCTATTTGGGAGGCTGAGGCAGCAGAATTGCTTGAACCCAGGAGGCGGAGGTTGTAGTGAGCCGAGTTTGCGCCACTGCACTGCACTCAATCAAGCTTAGGCGACAAAGCAAGACTCCATCTCAAAAAAACAAGCAAACAACAACAAAAAGAACCTCAAGGCCCTCATCATTTCTCCCCAGGATAACTAAAATTTTCTGCTAACTACTATCCCCACTGCTCCAACCTCACACTGTAGCTAATCCACTCCCCACAAGGATGGTCAAGATTTTCCTTCACTTAAATAAATTCCCTCCCTGGCTTCTATACTGCCTTCAGGATGAAAACCCAAGTTCCTCTCAGCTTAGTTTAGAAAGCTCTTCACCAGGTATGCCCTTGAAAACTTGATTGCATTCCACTGTAATCTCAAAATTGTCAAAGAAAAACTGTTCCGTATCCAGTCTGGAACAGAATCAAGTGGCCTGCTATAAAATTCACAATATCTACTAGGAAGAAATGAACAGCATTCTTGGGCGGG
>NW_012105364.1:3821456-3860059 GCF_000951045.1 Mandrillus leucophaeus | reverse complement strand
AAGCTTGCTTTTTTTCTAATGCAATTTCCTAAATGAACTTTAAGGAAATTAAGACTTGCTCTGGGCAACTCATTACCATCTACCCGGCTGACTGTCGGCTATCACAGTGTAGAGGTTTTTAACCAGACATTCGTTTCAATGATGATATTTAATCACTTTCTTCCCTTAGTGTCCCTACCAAGAGTGAATCGTTGAATGTGCCTACTGCAGGACTTTCTCCTTGCATTGCAAAGCTAAAATAAACTGTTGGCACATGCTCAAAATTAAACTGTCTGAAAAGTTTTAACAAAAGCTACCTAACCTAAAGCAGGTCCTTTTGCCTTGCAGTCTCAGGACACTTTTTGGTCTCTTGCCTCCTTGGGCCTTCGAAGACTCAGCAACCTCCTACAGCGAGCAGCCACCAAGGCTGACACCAGGAATATTCAGGAAAAATTCTGTTTTTACTATTGTTGTTTGTTGGCTTTTGGATGGGAGGACTTTTATTTATTTTATTTTTTTTTTTTGAGACTAGAGTCTCGCTCTGTTAACCTCTGAGGCTGAAGCAATGCTCTCACCTTGGCCTCCTAAGTAGCTGGGACTACAGGCATGCACCACCACACCCAGCCAATTCTTTTGTCATACAGGCAGTGTTTCAATCTGTTGCCTAGTCTGGTCTCAAATGATCCTCCTGCCTCAGCCTCTCAAAGTGCTAGGATTACAGATGGGAGCTACTTCGACCAGCCCTGGATGACTTTTAAATGCCTTAAGAGAAAGACAGTCTCTGTTCCCCTCCAATTTCCCCCTGGCCTTTCAGATCTCTGGGAATACTCTCAATAAGAAAAAACTTCCCCTGAGGACTGGACCTGGTGCTGGAGGACAAAGGGAATGCCCAGGGACTTTGCTGTCTGTATACAGGTTACTAGTTTTCTTCTCATTTAACACAACTTCCATCTGGTGCATCTGCAAGGGTGCTTCAGAGTGGAAGGACTGATGGCAGGTTCCTGTCTACCACCGAGGCTTTTCCCATGTTCTTAGAGGGAGAGAGGAGGGTGACGGAACACACTGAAATGGGAACCCCCTGTCCCCACAGAAACCGTGGTATTCTCCTACACAAACACTAGAAAGTCCCAGAACAACATAGGTGGTCCCCACAGATGTTCTTTAACTCTTTTTTTTTTTTTTTTGAGACTGAATTTTGCTCTTGTTGCCCAGGCTAGAGTGCAGTGGCGCAATCTCGGCTCACCGCAACCTCCGCCTCCTGGGTTCAAGACATTCTCCTGCCTCAGCCTCCCGAGTAGCTGGGATTACAGGCATGTGCCACCACACCCGGCTAATTTTTTTTTGTATTTTTAGTAGAGACAGGGTTTCTCCATGTTGGTCAGGCTGGTCTCGAACTCCTGACCTCTCAGGTGATCCGCCTGCCTCAGCCTCCCAAAGTGCTGGGATTACAGGTGTGAGCCACTACGCCTGGCCTAAACTAACTTTCCTATAGAGTACTAACTACAAGATGATCTACCTTATAATTTGATTTATCACAGTTCTTTATCTCAGTATATTTTTCCAAAAGGGGCTCAACATTTATCATCTTTTTGAAGGTCATTTCAAAGCCTTAGAAACTGGCCTCAACACCTATCAGATCTGAGCAGTAAAAATACACCGTGACTACTGAGCTTGAAGCATGCGAGAGCCTACAGCTAACCAGGGAGGACACGGTGAGTTTAGTAAAAGGCAGGTAAGGAGGAGCCTTGCGTCCAAAGCTCTGTAGAATTTTCTTTACTTGCTGCATTAAAAAAAAAAGACCCAGAATATATCCAAAGATCTTACATTTAATAGGTCTTTAACCTGAGAACAAATCAATTAATTTTTAGATTTCATTTTATCATGCTCCTTCTTACACATCCATACTTAGAAAAAAGAATGAGTAATATTAAAACAAAGTAGCGGCACACTGAACAGACCTCACACCACTGAGATATAAGACGAATGCAATCATATCCTACATTCTACACATATCTGAAACGTTAAAAGAAACTTACAGAACGTGTGGGAATCCCCCGCATGAAATTAAGAATTGTTTGACTGACTAAAAGTAGAATTGAAGGGTTGAAGAAAGGATTTCCCCTGTGGTTGATTAAGAACATTATTCTTGTTTTGAGTCGTCATACCAAGTGACCATGAAGTGAGAAGACTTGTTAAAATGCATTTTTTGAACTTTTTCCCTTGGTGCTAGATCAAGACTGGCTTAGAAACAAAATACTGTAACATACTCCAACTTTCTTAAATAAATTATAGTAACACCAAGAGAGGGAATAGGAAGTTCTACTGTTCTTAAGTAAGTTGATGGTAACACCATGAAGAGGAAACACAAAGTTCTAATGTTCTGAAAAGACACTTTAACCAGTCCACCTTAATGGAATGCCTGCAACTGAGGATGAAGTAAAATGTCTGCAAATGTGGGTCTGAAAATTGGTCATATAAATCATCATAAAATGTATCACACAGTTTTTTGAAACAGTCAGTTTCCTAAAACATGTGACATGATGATTCAATGAACAAATACATCATTTATATACATCTCTTCAAGAACATTCCTATTGTATCTAAAATAGTAACATATTCTTCTTTCATCCATATTTTAGCAAATGGGTTTGAAGTGAAAATGTAAAGAAAGTTATCGGAGTGGAAAAGAAAATCGGACAAAAATGATCAAATTCATTAAGAATTTCACCTCCCACAAACATGAAAACAACAAGCTATCTGAAATCTGAACCTGAGGTTCAACTACTCTACAAGAAGTGGTGTGTGGAAGGTCAAACTACTCACGATGTTAGGGGCCGGGTGCCGCCTGAAATCCCAGCACTTTGGGAGGCCGAGGAGGGTGGATCACAAGGTCAGGAATTCGAGACCAGTCTGGCTAATATGCTGAAACCCCAGCTCTACTAAAAATACAAAACGTAGCTGGGTGTGGTGGCAGGCACCTATAGTCCCAGCTACTTGGGAGGCTGAGGCAGGAGAATTGCTTGAACCCGGGAGGCAGAGGTTGCAGTGAGCTGAGATCGTGCCACTGCACTCCAGCCTGGGTGACAGAGCGAGACTCCGTCTCAAAAAAACAAACAACTATTCATGATGTCAGAGAGCATTCAAATTCACAGATCTTTAATTTACACATAAAAAGATAACAGCAGATTCATGAGAATAAACATATTTTGGTATTTATTAGGTAAGCTGCAGTGTGGATAAAACATTCACATACTAAACTTTTATTCCCTGGCAGCAGGAGAAAAAGGAGGCATTCTTATGCCAGAAGAAGGAAGCACAATCTGTGGAGGCGAATGAGCAGAATGCAGTAGCTGGTGCAGTAGAAGGATGATGTATTTTACACAGCATGAAGATTTTAAAAGTAAAACCAGGAAGGGCGCGGTAGTTAACGCCCGCATTCCCAGCACTTTGGGAAGCCGAGGCGGGCGGATCACTTGAGGTCAGCAGTTTGAGACCAGCCTGGCCAACATGGTGAAACCCTATCTCTACTAAAATTAGAAAAATTAGCCAGGCGTGGTGGCACACACTTGTAATCCCAGCTACTTGGGAGGCTGAAGCAGGAGAATGGCTTGAACCTGAGAGGCGGAGACTGCAGTGGGCTGAGATCATGCCACTGCACTCCAGCCTGGGTGACAGAGAGAGACTCTATCTCAACAAACAAACAAACAAACAAACAAAACAAACAATAAACCAAATGTACAAGGAGTAGAAGAAAGATTCAACATAGCTACTAACTATTTCCAATACTTCTTAGGTTTAGAATAAATTTTTATTCATTCTTAAGGCTCTAAACACAAACTCTCTATATTCAGAGTCAAAAAAATATTAGGTATGGTTTCAAATATAACTGGGTACCAACAGGTAAGACAAGTAATAAAACTTTTAACTTGAGACTATGCAGTGCTTGGTGAGCTGCTTCCACAGAACGGAGTACTGGAAAGACGGGGAAACAAATTTCCATGGTCAAGGTGAGCATGAGCAGTGGTAAGTCATGTTGATAGCATTCTCTTTTCACACGGATGTGATAAGGATATCCCTTCACCTCTGTGATTGTCCTCCCAAAAACCTACATCCCAGTCTAATAATGAGAAAAACATGAGAAAATCCAAACTAAGGTACATTCTGCAAAATACCTGCCCAGTATTCCTCAAAATAGACGAGGTCATCAAAAACAAACATCTCAAACGATCACAGACTGGAGGACATTAGGAGATATGGTGGCTAAATGTGCTGTGATATCCTAAGTGCAGAACAGAAAAAGGACATTCGGAAAAATGGGTGAGCTCTGAATAAAATGTGGATTTTAGTTAACAGTAAAGTACCAATGTTTCTTCCTTAATTGTGACAAATGTAAAATAATAATGTAAGAGTCAGCAACAGGAGTCACTGAGTAAGGGGCATATGGAAACTCGGTACTATCTTTGAACTTGTCTTCAAATGTATAATTATTCCAAAATAAAGAGTTTATTTAAATTTTTAAAAACTAGGCCAACAGCACCAAGGTATGTATGGTCCTTCAGGTGTGCACTGCAGCCTTGGCTGCAGCGATAGGGACAAGCACAGGCTTGGGTCCTGGTCACCCTGCCTGCTGACCAACAGACACACTGGCCGATTTGGGAACCTATCTCAGATGCCAGTAGACCACAGATGGCGTGCATGCGACAAGAACAAACATCTCTGAAGTGCCTAACACCCCCATCTGAAGTGAAAAATAGGCAATTTTATGCAAGAAAAAAAGACAAGGCCTAAACAGGTTGGCTGGGAGCCATCAGTGCTCTGTGAAAACACATTGACAAACCAGCCTTCAGACTTCACTTGGCAAATACCACTGCCAGCATCCAGGCAGGTGTGAAACAGTCATACAGACCTCCCTTGCATACCCAGCAGGCTCTGTGTCCTGTTTCCTCACCACAAAAAAAGGTAAATCGGAGAAGTGGGGATATAGAATTCCTTTAAATATCTGGGGGAGAAAGTAGCTCACACACAAAAAAGGCTTCTTCAACCAAGCAGCAGTTAGTGTCTATTTTCAGGAATCTGTCCAGCCAGGGAACATGTGGCACCATGAGAGACCTGTTTTGTAAGGGGGAGGCAGCAAAGCCTGTGCAGTGCTGTTCATTATAGAAAAACATTTTGTCCTTACAGAATAAACATGTGGCAGGAATGCATTTGCTGCAGTGGATTTCTTTAATTACACTGAATTTTAACCCAAAAAGAAATCTGGGGGTTTACCTGCTCTAACCAAAAAGTTCCAGAATTTATGAACTAGATGAATATGTAGCACTCATTAGGCCAGAAAATTAAAATACAAATGCCTTTAAGTTTTTTTTTTTTTGTTTTTTTTTTAAGAAAATTAACACAGTGTAGGCCAGACGTGGTGGCTCAAGCCTGTAATCCCAAACACTTTGGAAGGCCGAGACAGGGGTATCACTTGAGGTCAGAAGTTCGAGACCAGCCTGGCCAACGTGGTAAAACCCCATCTCTACTAAAACAAAAATTAGCCAGGCATGGTGCAGGGCACCTGTAATCCCAGCTAGTTGGTAGGAAGGAGAATGGCTTGGACCCGGGAGACAGAGATTGTGGTGAGCCAAGATAGGTTACTGCATTCCAGCCTGGGTGACAGAGCAAGACTCTGTCTCGAAGGAAAAAAAAAAAGAAAGAAAATTAACACAGTGTCAGTCAAAATTATAGTAGTTTTACAGGAAAGTTACCAAATTATTTTCGCTTATCCGAGAGAAAAATGATGCAGAAGTAGCCCAGAAAAATTCTGAAAAAAATAATAATGATAACGATGCTCAACCACACACAACAATTTATTATACAGCTCTGATAATTAAAACAGCATGGCAGTAGAACTAGAATAGACAGGCATGTCCACAGATGTGTCCGTGGAAAATAATAAAACATCTGAAAACAAAACAAATACTCAAAACAAATTCATTTATTCCAACATTTATTGAGTGCCTGCTATGTATGGGCGCTATGGATGGTTACTTGATGGCAAAATCAAAAAGTGAATGTCAGACCAAAGGGTTAAGTATTCAATAACTGGCTGTGTGGGGAAAAAGATATTTTTCTCACATTTTACACTCAAATACATCTCGAATACTTAATTATATACAACTCCTAGCACTACTAGAATAAAACAGGTGAATATTTACATACAATTTTATGATGGGAAATACGCAAGTTCGAAACAAGCATTGTGAAATATGTTAATTTAAATGTTAACAGGGCATAAACTACTGACTAGCTAAGTAATGGATGGTCATGCAGTCATTAAATTGTTGATGAAGAAGTGTCTTTACTGGCATTTAAAAAGTTAGAAAAATGATGTGTACCTAAATATAGGTATCAAAGAAGACATACACAGAACATCTATCCCATAAGAATATCATTACTCTTCAAACTCATCTATATAGTTAATGCACGACCTCAATCAAAGGAGGGTTTTTCATGGAGCAGAACTCTAAAATGTCTATGGAAAAGCAAAATGCAGAGAGTAGGGATGATTTTAAAGAAGAACAAGAAAAGGAGACTTAAACTACCAGACACTGAGACACAATAAAGAAATAAAGACATATTTTAAAAGTATGATGGTAGCTCATACCCGTAATCCCAGCATTTTGTGAGGCCAAGGCGGGTGGATCACTTGAGGTCAGGAGTTCGAGACTAGCCTGGTCAACATGGTGAAACCCCATCTCTACTGAAAATACAGAAACTCAGGTGGATGTGGTGTGCACTCCTGTAATCCCAGCTACTCAGGAGGCTGAGGCATGAGAATCGCTTGAACCTGGGAGGCGGAGGTTGCAGTGAGCTGAGATTGTGCCACTGCCTTCCAGCCTGGGCGACAAGGTGAGACTCCGTCTCAGGGAAAAAAAAAAAAAAAAAGGGCATGAAAGTGGGGCAAGAAAAAAGAAATATACCAGTGGAACTAAATAACCGCCACCACCCCACCCCCACCCCCCTACACACAAAAAGACGTAGATCTACATAGACAGAAAGTTGGTAGGACAGAATGGCACTGCACATTGTTGGAGAAGGGAGGCACAGGCTATTACATGGTGCTAAGACAACAGGTCATCCATGAGAAAAACAAAATTAGCAACTATACCTCATGCTGTACACAAAACTATTTTAGATGGACAGCAGGTGAAATTGTGAAAAGCAAAACTTTAAAACTTTTAACAGAGGGTATTTTATATGACCTCAGCCTAAGGGAGAATTTCTAAAATAATACACCCAGAAACAATGCCCAAAGGAAGGATTACATTACAAGGAAACTCCTATTCAACAAATGGCATTATTTTAAAAGTTAACAATCAAGCCCTAAACCAGGAGAAAATATTTTTATTCATATAGACTACAAAGAATTGATATGAAGAATATATAAAGATTGCCTACACATCAGTAAGAAAAAGAAATCAACAGAAAAATCACATGATTAGAAAATGTACTTCACAGAAGAAACCCAAATAGCTAAACAAACACATAAATTCTCAATCTCCCTAGTTATCAACCAAATTCTAATAAAATGACAATGAGATACTACTCACTAGTTATCAACCAAATTCTAATACAATTATAATGACATACTATTTCACACCCATCAAATTGGTAGAATTAGGACCTGAGAATGCCAAGTGATTATGAAGACATGGGGTGAGATACAACCACTCCAGAGAGTAATTTCATTCTAGTTATTAAATTTGAAATTGTGCATACCCTAAGACCTGGTAATTTTCTGGTTGTATACCCCAGATGAACTCTGGTATGTGCACTAAGGAGAAATATAAATGAATTCATATAGCCACATTTTTGAATAGTGAAAAATTGCAAAAACTTAAGTCTCTCAATAGGAAAATACATTTTAAAATTGTGACATATTTTAAAAACTGAATACCATAAAACAATTAAAATAACTGAACTAGAGCTACAAATATTAACATAAGTGAATTCCAAAAACATACAGCAAAAAGGGCAGGCTCAGACAATGTATACAATATAGACTGTAATGAATACTGAGACGGCTGCTGGTCTCTCTTTAGGACTAAAGAGCTTATCCCCCAGTTTCTAGGAGTGTTGCAAGTTAACAGCCCTCAGTTGAAAGAGGCACCTCACCAAGGTCTCATCCCTTCTTCAGGGATAGTTTTCTTCCCATAACTGGTGAATGTGAAGCTACCAAGGCCTGGCCCCTCACCCCAGCTTGGTACCATCCTCAAGGGCTACCCCACCTTCAGCATTCCCTTTGGGATCAGCTGAGGCCTATGTTGTGAGAGCACCGCAGCCCAATTCCTCCCTCGGACCAGTTGTGCTTCCTCCTATTTCACAAGTGTTAATCCTAAAATCTCCTTAACAACTTGCTACATGTTAATCTTCTTTTCTTTTCTTTTTTTTGGATACAGAGTTTTGCTTTGTCACCCAGGCTGGAGTGCAGTGGCTCGATCTTGGCTCACTGCATCCTCCACCTCTCAGGTTCAAGCGATTCTCCTGCCTCAGCCTCCTGAGTAGCTGGGATTACAGGCACACACCACTACGCCTGGCTAATTCTTTGTATTTCAGTAGAGATGGGGTTTCGCCATGTTGGCCAGGCTGGTCTGAAACTCCTGACCTCAAGAGATCCGCCCGCCTGGGCCTCCCAAAGTGCTGGAATTACAGGCATGAGGCACTTATGGCGCCTGGCCTTAATCTTCTCAGAGTTCCATTTCCCTTGGAACCTGACTTGCAACAGACACAATGTATATCCTGTTTTAAAACAAGTACCATAATACAATTTATGTTGTGAAACAGTATTATTTATGTTTGGGAATGCATGTGTATTTTGTAAAATTGTAAAAGCATGCACCAGAATGATGAACACCAAATTCAAGAGAGAAGTTACTTCTGGAAGGTAGAAAGGAGGACAGGCTTGTGGAGGCACATACACAATGTTTTAATAACTACATTACATTTTCATTCTTATACTGGACACTGTATACATACATATCGGTTAGAGTATTCCTTATGCTCCCTTTGTATATCCGAAATAATTCCATGACTTTTTAAAGTAACCTAAAAGGAACAGCTTGCCCTTGTATCAACCATTCTTCACTTTTTTTCTGCTGCAATAAACAAATGGATGACATTCATGTGGCCAACAGAGAATAATGGGTGTTCCCACATTTTGAAACAAGAACAAATTTCCTGTTGGAAATTAAAAAAAAAGGAAAAAAACCAGGGCTACAGAGTTCTTTTTGCTTGTTTTTTTTTTTTTAATGTGGCAATCTTGAGAAGTATTTACAAGTTTGTAATTCTATACCGTGTACTAGCAATGATCACTTTAAACAGGCTGCTACAGAGATAATATAAAATTATGCATAATTTCTACAGTAATTCCACTTCCCTTTCTTCTGCTCAAGAAATTAGTGGATTTCAAGTGACTGAGAGTGAAATTATAGTGATAACTTTGACTTTGTGAAGTTTCACACATCGTGGTGCCATGATTTGAGCCAGGGCAGTCTGACTCTGAATTTGAACAGTGTTTAATTGCCAGGAACAAACCACAGGGAAAACTTCTAAACAGAAGGATACAGAGCAAAAGGAAATGCCTAGGATTGTTCTTTCTAAATTCTCAACATTTCCCAATACAAAAAGTATTATGGTATAATTACAGTTCTATAAAACAATGTGCTCTATGTATAATACAAATACTACTAAAATAGATTACCTGAAAATTGTAAATTGAAGGACACATTCACAAAACTGAGATACAACTGGATTTTTCCCTAAATTTGTTAGATAATTCCACAATTGTCAATTCCACTCTGTTTGTTGAGATCTGGTCTTGGTTTCAAATTTTAAAATTTCACTGTATAATAAAATGAGTTCCATGTCCCTAGGGTTGGGCCACGGAAACAATGTTTTTCTCTGTTCCCACCCAATGTGAGCTATGTATGACAGCAACACATCACATAAAAGGATCTAGAAGCTCAAAATAAGAGGGAAAAAAAAGTATGCGGGAGGGGAGCAGGATGAAAAGATTAAAATATTTTCTAACTCACTAATTTGAAGCAAACAGGTTTTGTACATATCCAAGGCACTGAGCACAAACAATTCAACTTCAACCAATGTTACTGATTCAGGACTACTACTAAGAAACTAAATTTTAAGTTCTATATTTGTTTAATATAAAAAATTTATAATATGGTTACAAAAGAGAAGGAAAACATAACAAATATATCAACATGGTCCGACATTGACAATAAAGGATTGTTGACTGGGAATGAAATATGTAACACTCTCTGTCAACAAAGCTTTTCATACCTTAAAGGAATTTTATACGTAATCCCTCCCTGTTAACCCATTATGTGTTTCGAGTTCCTCTTTCTCCTGACACTGTCAAAAAACCTTTTTCTTTAACGTTTTCCCAGTAATCCGTTTATTCCTAAATTTTCAGCGACATTTTAGAAAGAAATCCAAACCTCAGCTCAGGTTAACATCTATACAGGCACTCCCTCTTGTGGTACAAAGGGAAACTGCCTGTTTACTCCAGCACTCAAGCCCAAGAAATCCTTTGAATTGAAAGCACTGAAGCAGGTTCTTTATTGTCTTCATTTTACAGACCAGGAAACAGCACAACTGAGGTCCAGCAACTTACTTCCTCGAGGCATCACAACCAGAGGACTGAGATTCAGCTCAGATGTCTGATATCCCTATCCCAAGGCCATGCACTTTGCACCACACCTCGTGACCTACAGCATCTACACACCGTGTTCTTTTTGTTACCAAATTTCCAAGAATACATGTAAAGCAAGTAGCAACCACATATTACTGAAAGATGCATTTAATGCAATAAGAAGAATCTAATTTTAAACTTCTCCTGTTTTGATGTAGTTTCAAAGCAGCTGCTTAGCTAGTATTTTCAGTTTAATATATTCGTGATCATTAACAAAACAGCAAAGTGAATAATGGGCATAAATTGTCCTAAGGAGAATCATTTTCCACATTTATTTTTCAGTATTATCAAAACATATGTAATTTTTCTTTTTTTCTTTTTTTTTGAGACAGAATCTTTCTCTGTTGCCCAGGCTGGAGTACAGTGGCACGATCTCGGCTCACTACAACTTCTGCCTCCCAGGTTCAGGCTATTCTCCTGCCTCAGCCTCCCGAGTAGCTGGGATTATGGGCGCACACCAAACCCACCTAATTTTTGTGTTTTTAGTAGAGACACGGTTTCACCACATTGGCCAGGCTAGTCTGGAACTCCTGACCTCAGGTGATCTGCCCACCTTGACCTCTCAAAGTCCTGGGATTACAGGCATGAGCCACTGCGCTCGGCTGTAAACAGAATTTTGTGTGTTATGGACCCACTTGTAACCAAAAGCGCTTCTCTGAAGGACAAGACAAATAATTAGAATTTCCAAAATAATAAACTGTCATCCTTATTTACATGTTAATGTCAATGGATCTGAATAAAAGAATTTATGTGGCTGGGCGCGGTGGCTCATGCCTGTAATCCCAGCACTTTGGAAGGCCAAGGCGGGTGGATCACCTGAGGTCAGGAGTTTGAGACCAGCCTGGTCAACATGTGAAACCCCATCTCTACTAAAAATACCAAAATTAACTGAGTGTGGTAGCACATGACTGTAATCCCAGCTACTCAGAAGGCTGAGGCAGGAGAATCGCTTGAACCCAGGAGGTGGAGTTTGCAGTGAGCCGAGATTGTGCCACTGCACTCCAGCCTGGGCGACAGGGCAAGACTCCGTCTCAGAAAAAAAAAACAAGAATTTATGCTTTGTGTTAATGGCATGTCATAAAATTTCAAAACCTGCTGATTCCCAAACACCTATTTTATTTATCTTCATCATGAATTTATATGATGAAAAGTACCTCTTTTACAGGTTTTAACAGTTAAATGAGCTAATACAAGTCAAGGACTGGTTAGTCTTTTATAAAGTTGACCCTTTTTATCTTCCTTGTACCACAGAAATATAAAGATGTACTCCCATAAATGGTAAAAATACAGAGGAAAGAAGGGAAGAGAGCAAGTAGGAAAAATAATTATCAAAAGGAACTACTAAATTCTTCAATGTGACACATTTTCACCTGCAAGAATTCTTCTACTCTGGAAATGCCCCGGTGTTCCATGGGGATTCCACCTGTACAAGTGAGACAGACTACAGCTCATGATGCTGCCCACCCACAGTTAGCCAAGACCTCGATAGTTGCCCCTTTCTGCCTGATGCAGCACGTGTGTCCCCCCCAGAGCTGGGCCATGGAGCAAAGAGGATCAGCTTTAAAGTCCAATCAAACGTAGGCTGCATTCCCCTGATCAAACCTCCAAAGTGAATTCCTGGTCTCCTAAATTAATAAGCAAAACAAACAGATACAACCTCTGAGTATTTTGTATTCCTCAGCTCAGTGAATTCCCCACCACTTGCTGAGAAGGTCAAGGCAAAAGCTGAACTAATCCTTGACTCTTTTTCTCCTATATTCTCCCTATCCTGCCAGTCAAAAGGGCATATAACTCCCAGTCACTGAATCTCTTGACTCGATCCCTCTCTTCTTTAATCCCAATGCCACAGCTTTAGATCAAGTCCTTACCAACATCTTGCAACCTGAATAACAGCCAAGTCCTATTCATCCCTCTGAACCTGGCTCTTCCATGCCCTCCTGCAAGGCCTTCCTCAGCCCCTCTCTGTGGATGTCCCTCCTCCCTTTTGAAGCAGGTTGGACACCAGCCCCACCCCGCCCCACCACCATGCTTCTTTTATCCTTGCAGGTGGGTGTGTCTTTATCTTCAGGGTGCCTGAAACATATGAGTGTTCCACAAATTTTTGTTGAATAAGGGATTTGCTTTTGAGGGAAGGAAAAAGAGAAAAAGTAGAAGTTGGTTAACTAGTTGGTACTTTATTTGGAAAAATGGTTTAATGAATTTCAGTTTAAGAACTTTTTCCAAAATAAATTTTTTCTGTTTGCATAAACTTGGACAGAATTATGGGCAGGATGTCCTAGGGTCATTGCATTTTCATTAAAATTAGGTAAATGTCTAACTAAAAAATGCCCACTTTGACCCAAGTAGGTAAAATTAAATCTCCTATATATGGAGGGATTCGGGGCAAAGGTGTGAGGTCGCTAACCCCAGAGATAACTGATTCCTGGTCTGGTGCAGAAAATGGCTAGACCTAGCTGGGAAGTGCTCCAAGAGGGTGTCTCTCTGCTTCACTTCCCCAACCACTGCAAGGATCTTATGCTCCGATTACCCCCTATCTCTACATATACGGCAGTTGGGGTCAGGTGGGTGGACACCCAGGCCTAGAAGCAAAGGTATTAAGCCACCATCAATTTCCTTCCTGAAGAACTAAAAGGTGAAGGATAGGGCCAGGCATGGTGGCTCACACCTACAATTCCAGCACTTTGGGAGGCCGAGGAGGGCAGCTCATTTGAGGTCAGGAGTTCGAGACAAGCCTGGCTGACATGGTGAAACCCCATCTCTACTAAAAATCAAAAAAAAAAAAAAAAATTGCCGGGCACGGTGGTGCACGCCTATAGTCCCAGCTACTTGGGAGGCTGAGGCAGGGGAATCACTTGAACCTGGGAGGCGGAGGTTGCAGTGGGCTGAGATCACGCCACTGTACTCCATCCAGCCTGGGCAACAGAGCGAGACTCTGTCTCAAAAAATAAAATAGGCGAGCACAGTGGCTCACGCCTGTAATCCCAGCACTTTGGGAGGCCGAGGTGGGGAAATCACCTGAGGTTAGGAGTTCGAGACCAGACTGACCAACACGGAGAAACCCTGTCTCTACTAAAAACACAAAATTAGCCGGGCGTGGTGGCGCATGCCTGTAATCCCAGCTACTCGCGAGGCTGAGGCAGGAGAATCGCTTGAACGTGGGAGGCAGAGGTTGTGGTGAGCTGAGCTTGCGCCATTGCACTTTACCTGGGCAACAAGAGTGAAACTTGTCTCAAAAAAAAATTAAAATTAATTAATTAATTAAAAAAGTGAAGAATAACCCACCACCATAAATTTTAACTACTTCACACAAATAGAATATTAATCCAAAAAACATGTTTTCCAGTGGGGAGGGAGGTGTTAATAACTATTTAACATAAAACCAATCATTTGACAAATCATATGCAAGGGAAATACAGCTATTCCTGGTCACTAAATTCTGGGAAAACCAACTCTTTTACAATTTAATTTAAATTATTTTACAATTTAACTAATTAGTAAATAACTAATTTACAATCAGAATCCAAAAAGCATTTGGCATAGAATTTGAATTCAGTGAACCTCACCAAAGTATTCCAAAGCAATATGTTACAATGAAATCAGTACTATAGTTCAAGTCCTTGAATGGTCATCATTTTTTGTTTTTTGGGTTTTTTTGTTTTTGTTTTTTGTTTATTGTTTTTTTTTGAGATGGAGTCTCACTCTGTTACCCAGGCTGGAGCACAGTGGTGTGATCTCAGGTCACTGCAAGCTCGGCCTTCCAGCTCACGCCATTCTCCTGCCTCTACAGGCGCCTGCCACTACGCCCGCCACCACGCTCATCTAATTTTTTGTACTTTTAGTTGGGACAGCGTTTCACTGTGTTAGCCAAGATGGTCTCGATCTCCTGACCTCGTGATCTGCCCGCCATGGCCTCCCAAAGTGCTGGGATTACAGGAAAGAGCCACCGCGCCCGGCCTGAATGGTCATCTTAAAGCAAATTTGAAATTTTGAATGGCCACCCACATTTAGTGGCTTTCTTGAGGTATAATTTGCATGTCATGAAAATTATCCATTTTAAGCATATAATTCCACACATTTTCATACAATTTATACACAACTATCACCAGGAACATTTCCATCACCCAAACTGTTCTGCTGTGCCTGTTTAAAACCAATCTCCATGCTGCCACCCCACACCCAGGCAAAGCACTGATCTGATCTAAGGTTTGCCTGTTGTAAAAGTTTCATATCATGGTATCATACAATACAGAGCCCTTTCACTTGGTATAATGTTTCTGAGGTTCAACCCTATTGTAGTATGTACCTGTGGCATGAATCAGAATTTTATTCCTTTTCATGGCTGATATGGACATACCAAATTTTGTTTATCTATTCACCAGTTGATGGATTTGGATTGTTTCCAGTTTTTGTCTACTGTGAATAATGGCAGTATGAACATCTGTTTGCTTTTTGAATGGGCATAGTTTTTACAACTTTACTGAGTTACTGTTGATATACAATAAATTGCACATATTTAAATATACAATTTGATGAGTTTTGACATACGTATACACCCATGAAATCATCATGCATAATCAAATAATGAATATATACATCACCCCCAAATGTTTCATTGTGCTCTTTCCTTTGGAATCCCTTTCTCCCTCCTCTCCCAAGCCATCCTCTGATCTGCAGGCACTGATCTACTGTCACTACAGATTAGCTTGCATTTTCTAGAATTTCACCTAAATGGAATCAGTATGCTATTTTGTAGGGAAAGGTGTCTGGCTTCTTTCACACAGCATACTATTATTTTGCAATGCATACATGTCACTGTACCTATCAACAGTCCATTCCTTTTCATTACTGAGTATTATTCCACTCTACAGATATACCACAATTTGCTTATCCATTCATCTGCTGACAGACACATACATTAGTTTCAGTTTTCAATCACAGCTAAAGCTGCTGTTCTAACCACATCAGACCAGTTTGGTTCCTCTCTTCTGTAACAAAGTTGTGAGTTGTTTTTCAGTTGCCATGGGCCCCCAGGTTGAACATCATGTAACCTAAGCATGTCCAGATGAACCAAGCATGCAACTAGGGACAACCTAAATGTTCCAACCAAGGAGAGGGGATTGAATTAAGAAGTGGAGGCCAGGTGTGGTGGCTCATGCCTGTAATCCCAGAACTTTGGGAGGCTGAGGCGGGCAGATCACCTGAGGTCATGAGTTCGAGACCAGCCTGGCCAACATGGCACAACCCCATCTTTCCTAAAAACACAAATACTGGGCATGGTGGCAGGCACCTGTAATCCCAGCTACTTGGGAGGAGGCAGAGGTTGCAGTGAGCTGAGATCATGCCACTGCACTCCAGTCTGGGCGACAACAGTGAGACTCCATCTCAAAAAAAAAAAAAAAAAATGGTTATGGCATGACAGGATCCAGAATCCAATCAGATCGAGCTCTGGCACAGCCCCATGGCAGAAGTCAGTCAGAAAACACCCCCCAGCACCACTTCATTAGAAGATCCAATTGTATCACATCCTATCACCCTATGGCTATAAAACTCTACCCAACTACCAGCTCCAAGAGGCAGATTTGGGTGCTTCTTCCTGGCTCCTTGCCAGCCCAGTCATGATAAAGCTTCTTTTTCCTCAAAAGCCAGCGCCATGGTATTGGCCTCTATGTGCCTTGGGTAGCAGGCCCATTGCTTGCTTGCTGGGTGACACTGTGAACATTGTATACCAACTTGGCCTGGACACATGCTGACATTTTTCCTGACAGCATACTAGCATACTTGGAAACAGAATTGCTGAGTTACACATTAAGTGTATGCTGAACTTTTTAAGAAACTGCCAGACTGTTTTCCATCATGGCCGTACTGTTTTATATTCCCACCAGCAATATGAGAGGATTCTGGTTTCCGCATATCCTTGTCAACACTTGGATTGTCAATCTTCTTAATTTTAGCCATTCTGGTGGTTGTTATTATGGCTTTAATTTGCATATCCCTAACGAGTGAGTGGCTGCTTAGTTTAGTGGTCAGCCAGTGGATTTGGGCAGAGATTGAGCCCAGCCACCTTGCACCGGTAAGGCTTCCACCGTCTGCGGATCCAACAGTCTGTGCATGGAAGGCAGCATTCAAGGTTGTATCCAGATCTCAAGTCTCTTCTGGCTTTCACTTTTTGCTGGGCTCTACTGAGTATCCCCTGGGCATGCAAAGTTTAGCTGTCTGCTACAGATGGCTGGAGAGCCACGTTAGCCCTGTATAGGTCTCTCATTTCTATGATCTCCTTGTTAAATTTCTGGATGGGTGGCCTCAAACTAGCAAACTTCAAACTCAAAGTAGCAAAGCTGTGGGTTTTTCTTTTTTTTCTTTTTTTTTTTTTTTGAGACGGAGTCTCGCTCTGTCGCCCAGGCTGGAGTGTAGCGGCACGATCTCGGCTCACTGCAAGCTCTGCCTCCCGGGTTCACGCCATCCTCCTGCCTCAGGCTCCTGAGTAGCTGGGACTACAGGTGCCCACCACCATGCCCGGCTAATTTTTTATATTTCTAGTAGAGACGGGGTTTCACTGTGTTAGCCAGGATGGTCTTGATCTCCTGACCTTGTGATCCGCCCGCCTCAGCCTCCCAAAGTGCTGGGATTACAGGCATGCGCCACTGCGCCCAGCTGAACGCTGTGATTTCTTAACCGCAATCTTTACCCACACTTCAAATTGAGTCTCTCACGTCTGATAAAACAGCAGCTCGACAATACTGAGATAGTGGGCAAGGAGACAGAAGAAGCCCCCCATGCGAGAAGGCCACAACCAATATTCTTCATATCCAAAGATTCAGTGTATCAATAACGCTTCTCAATTTATCATCTGCCTTTTTGGTAGGTTTCCAGGGCCCAGAAACGACCATTTTGGACAATCTCGCCCAGTTTTACGCTTGTTTTATTCAGAAAGAGAATCACCTCTTCACATCACCATTAAGGGAAGTGATCTTGGCTACTCATTTTTAATTTCTCAATTTTTCACAGCATAAAGTATGATGATAATACAAAAATGAAGCATGACTATAATTCAACTCCAAGTATCAAATATAGAAATGCTTTCAAAGTCTGATAGAAAATTTATCATCAGAACGTGAATATTTTCTATTAAGAGAGTGGCTCTTCCACATAGTAACAGCAAGACAACATTACATTAAAGTACCAAAATAGCCAGTTGAGTAACTTTGAGACTCCTAGAAGATGAACTGATTGATTGCTTGGACCTCAGCTGTGGCTTGACCGCAGAACTCTGAGATCACCCAAACACGATCGATTCTGTGGTGTATTAACAAAGTCTGACATAGGCAAAAAGCAAATTCTTGCAGTTCTATTAGTAAGATTATGTATTACAAATATTCTCAGCCCAGATTTTGTTACGTTATACTTTCTCCAGTTATTTCACATGCTATCACAAAATCCTCAAGTATAATTTAGTTTTAACATCATTACTTCCTATTTATATAATACAATGCTTTATAGTTGACTAAGCCCCTTCACCTACCAGTTCATCTGATCCTCATAAAAACCTCCTATGGCAGGTAGAGCAAATATTATCCTCGTTTTATACCTGCTGGAACTGAACACAGAGGGATTAAGTGTTCCACAAAGCTAGGAAATCAGATCTAAAATCCAGGTATTCTGGCAATATTTCATTTTGTGTGACCTTGGGTATTGTCTCTGCCTCAACGTCTTCAAATGTTTCAATAACTTCCTCAAAAGTAAGGAAAAGGAATTACACACCAAACATCAGCTTTTTCAACATTTTCAGTTGAGGAGAACTAGTCTTAACATTTGTTACCTTAAAATTTTTAATTCCCGGAATGTGAATGTAGACACTGAGCAAGCAGCAGCCAAATTTCATAACAATTGCAAAAGCCACCTTTAACATACTCAGTGCCAACCTCTACATTCTCTCTCTCTCTCTCTCCCCCGACCCCTCCCACCCCTCCGCCTCTTCCACAACACAATTCAATGAAATCATCTTAGGAGGGAAGCACTACACCTCCACACCTAACACAGCAGGCAGTGGTCTTAAATATCATAAATCTGGTAGGCCATGAAATCTCTCTAACACATGCATTGGGAGAAACATGTAATTTCTCTCATCTTAAAAAACCAAAACCAAAACTTTCCTTGACTCTTCTGGACTTCACAAGTTACTCAAAAGAGAGTCTGTCTGTAACTTACTCTTCAATCCAGTTCCTCCAATTCTCCCTGGAATCTGCTCCACCCTGGCTTTTGTCTCTACCATTTCACCGAAACCACTCGCCAAGATCACTAACATCCTCCTCACCGCTAAATCTTCTGATCAATTTTCGGCTGGCATCTTACCTAACCCATCTGCAGCATCTGACAAGGTGGGTTACTACTGCTTCCCTCAGTGTCTAGAGTATCACGACTTACACCTTCCTGTCTGTTCCTCAGTCTGCCCTGCTGACTCCATGGGACCAGGAGAGGCCCCAGACCACTCTTCTCACTCCCTTGGTGGCCTCAATCCTCCTTATGACTTTGAACAACAGTTCAGTGCTAATGACTCCAAATTTGCCTTTTGAATCCTGACCTCCCACTGAAGTCCAGACTCTGCCTACATGACCTTTCTGCTTAGATGTCTAAAGAGGAATCTCAAATTTAATGTGTTTAAAACTGAGCTCCTAGTGCTGCCTCCAATTGGTCCCTCCACAATCCACACCCGCCTCATCTCAGCAAAGGCACCTCCACTCAGTTGTTCAAGCTGAAAATTGTGGAGTCTTCCCTGACACCCCTTTTTGTCTCTTATCCCATATTTAATTTCACAACAACATATAACTAGAATTCCATCATTTCTCATCACATCCCTTACTTATGGTCTCAGGCACCATCATCTCTCAGCTGGGTCACTGCAGTAGCCTCACTGGGTCTCTCTGCTTTTACCCTTGCAAACACCCCCACCCCCAGCCCAGAGTATTCAAATCACATTAGCTTCAATAGAAAGATCATGTCGCTTCTCTCCTTAAAATCCACCAGTTCTTTTTCATCTCACTGGAAGCCAAAACCCATACAACAACCACCGCTCACACTGCTAGGGGAAAGGGATCCCAATCCAGACCCCAAGGGAGGATTCTTGTATCTCATGCAAGAAAGAATTTGAGGCAAGTCCATAAAGTGAAAGTAAGTTCATCCGGAAAAGTGAAATAAAAGAATGGCTACCCTATAGACAGAGCAGCCCTGAGGGTGTCTGGTTGCCCATTTTTATGGTTATTTCTTGATTATATGCTAAACAAGGGGTGGATTATTTATGCCTCCCCTTTTTATGGGGTACCAATCTGTCACTGTCCTGGCATTTGTAAACTGTCATGGTGCTGGTGGGAGTGTAGCAATGAATGAGGACGACTGGAGGTCACTCTCGTCACCCACTGTCGTCGCCATCTTAGTTTTGGTGGGTTTTGGCCGGCTTCTTTACTGCAACCTTTTTTATTAGCAAGGTCTTTATGACTTGTATCTTGTGCTGACGTCCTATCTCATCCTGTGACTTAGAATGCCTAAGTGTTTGGGAATGCAGCCCAGGAGGTCTCAGCCTTATTTTACCCAGCCCCTACTCAAGATGGGGTTGCTCTGGTTTAAATGCCTCTGACAACATGATGTGACCATCCATATCCTCTCATCTTTTTTTTTGAGACAGAGTCTTACCCTGTCGCCAGGCTGGAGTGCAGTGACACTATCTCGGCTCACAGCAACCTCTGCCTCCCGGGTTCAAGCGATTCCCCTGCCTCAGCCTCCTGAGTAGCTGGGACTACAGGCACCCACCACCACGCCCGGCTAATTTTTTGTATTTTAGTAGATATGGGGTTTCACCACGTTAGCCAGAATGGTCTCGATCTCCTGACCTCGTGATCCACCCAGACTCAGCCTCCCAAAGTGCTGGGATTACAGCCCCTTCACTCACTCCACTCCATTCACTAGCCTCCTTCTACTTTCAAACAAGCCAGGCATGCTTCTGCCTCAAGGTCTTTGCATTTGCTATCCTCTCTGCCTACAATACTCTTCCCCCAAACACCCACAGGCTCTTTTCCATCAACTTCTTCACATCTTCTCACTGAGGCCTTCCCTGAACACCTTCTTTACCAGTGAACTCTTCAGCCCTTACCCTTGCCTGCCTTACATTTCTCCAAAGCACTCATTGCCTTCATATATACTACATATTGTACTTTTTTACTTGTTCTTAGTCTGTGTCTTCCTGCTAGAATGTTACCTCCATGAAGGCAGAGAGTTTAGTTCATTTTGTTCACTACTGTATCACCAATACCTACAATACTGTCTGACACATGGTAGGTAGTCAATAAATATTTGATGAATCAAAGAACCACATTCTTAAAACAATACAAATGTATATGAATTGATCCATATGGGGACCAGAAAGTTCAAGAGTTACAGAATGCTAGGTACTGGATGACTAAGAATGTTGATTGTATGTG
The DNA here is from genome assembly GCF_000951045.1 of Mandrillus leucophaeus. Taxonomy (NCBI): domain Eukaryota; kingdom Metazoa; phylum Chordata; class Mammalia; order Primates; family Cercopithecidae; genus Mandrillus; species Mandrillus leucophaeus. Next base: position 3,838,861 of record NW_012105364.1, on the reverse strand, counting down.
ATGATATAGATCAATTCTATCCAAAAGAAATATAATGCAAGCTACAAGTAATTTTAAATTTTCTAGCAGTCACATAAAAAAGTAAACGAAAACAAGTGATATTAATTTTAATAATGTTTTAATTCAATATATCCAAAATATTATCATTTCAATATAAAACCTAATATTTTAACCTTTTTATATTTTTTTTTGAAATACAGTAATTTCTGCAGAGCACATTTCCATTAGTACTACTCATATTTCAAACGTCTGATAGCTACATGTGGCATGCGGCCAGTTGCTACCATATTGGACAACACAGATTTGGACCAAAATTAAATAATCCCACTGCAGTGGGGAATATCTTGCAGATTTATTCATTGTTTTTATTTTAAGATTACCAAACAAGGCCCTGGTACAACTTCACGGTTTACTAGTTTTGTCAAAACAGTTTCAAAGGATATAGTACGAGGAATAATAGCTATCTTGTTCTGAGAAACCGTTTGTTTTCAAGGTAACTGACTCAACACTTAAAACACTTTAAACTTCATTCAGGTGTTTTGATTAGAAAGAATGAAAGCCATTCTTCCCTAGTCTGTTTGAGAAACAAAGCTAAATCCAGAGAGATTCTGTGATCTACATTAGTATCAGAAAAATCATTATTTTCAAATAGAAACAACTATTGAAATTATATTTCCACTAAACCAGTATTTTTTCAAATTAACCAAAATGCATCCTGCATTCAAAGATAATTTTTATATATAGCTGCATTTTTAAAATGTATTAACAGTTGTTTTACCAATTTTTTTTATATTTTATAATGTAAAAGTGAAATAAAGCACTAAGGAGAATGCTTTTAATTTTTTTTTTTTTTTTTTTTTTTTTTTTTTTTGACAGAGCCTCTCTGTCACCCAGGCTGGAGTGCAGTGGCACAGTCTCAGCTCACTGCAACCTCTGCCTCCCGGGTTCAAGCGATTCTCCTGCCTCAGCCTTTAGAGTAGCTGGGATTATGGGCACCCGCCACCACGACTGGCTAATTTTTGCATTTTTAGTCAAGATGGGATTTCACCATGTTGGCCAGGCTGGTCTCAAACTCCTGGCCTCAGGTGATCCACCCGCCTAAGCCTCCCAAAGTGATGGGATTACAGGCATGAGCCACTGCGCCTGGCCTAAATTTTTAATATATGTATTTAAATCCTATGTTTCTTGAATGCTAAAGTGTTATGTATGGAGAATGTGTTCATTAACTCTTTTATTTCTTCCAGAATCCCACTACTTACAAAATATTCACTTCTTAAAATCATCATAATAATTGCATTATTCAACAACAAAATTTAAAGAACCCAATTAAAGTTTATAGTATTTTAAAACTTTAAACCTTTTTAAAAAGCAGTAAAACAAACAGAAGAATCTACTTACTCAGCTGTTACAGGGTGTTATCAGTCATCTCTGGTAAATTCGCAGGTCTGAGCTCAGATCAGCAAGGCAGAGAAACTCCAGATGGTAAATTATCCCAACTCTTCTAACTCGTAAAAGCATTAATAAAATGCCTGTGTAAGAAACAAACCTGAAGTTACAACCAAGACAGAACTTTCTCGAGTGGACTGTCTTGATAGGCAATAAACCTCTGTTTCCTCTTTTCTTTCCTTGAGGGCTTAGAACAAGTTAATTCATGGCCTTGGAGTAGCAGGTGGCCTGATACAGCAATACTTGGTATTACAACTGCCTTTCTGTTTTAAGAAATCTCTGGGGAGAAGCCTAAATTGGTGCAATAAAATATCCATCCAGTACTAGAACTTGCTCCCTTTTTTTTTCTTTTTGAGACAGAGTCTCGCACTGTCGCCCAGGCTGGAGTGCAACAGCATAGTCTCTGCTCACTGCAATCTCCGCCTTCCAGGTTCAAGTGATTCTCCTGCCTCAGTCTCCAAAGTAGCTGGGATTACAGGCTCCCACTACCGCACCAGGCTAATTTTTATCTTTTTAGTAGAGACAGGGTTTTGCCATGTTGGCCAGGCTGGTCTTAAACTCCTGACCTCAAGTGATCCACCCGCCTTGGCCTCTCAAAGTGCTGGGATTACAGGCGTGAGCCACCGCACCTGGCCTTTATTATTTTTGAGACAGGGTCTGGCTCTGTCACACAGGCTGGAGTGCAGTAATGAGATCTCAGTTCACTGCAGCCTCTGCCTCCCAGGCTCAAGTGACCCTCCCACCTTAGCCCCTTGGGTAGCTGGGACCACAGGTGCACACCACCACACCTGGCTAATTTTTTGTATTTTTGGTAGAGACAGGGGTTTCAACCATGTTGCCCAGGCTGGTCTCAAATTCCTGAGCTCAAGCGATCTGCCAGCCTCAGCCTCCCAAAGTGCTGGGATTACAGACGTGAGCCACCGCACCTGGCCATAATGAGTTTTCTTAACAGATTCTGTCTCCTAATATTGATTCATTGGTATTTTTTTCTAGAAAAAAAATTTAATAAGGTCTCATTATTTTTACTTTTCACAAGGTTGCCACAATCTTTTTCAAAGTTTCGGCTGATTCTTCTCGACTGACATTATTTTTAACAAGAAAATGGAGAATGTGTTCATTAACTCTTTTCTATCATTGGGGATTAATTTCTGCTTATGGAAGTAAGAAACCTGGTTAAGTGCAAAGCAAATTCTGCTAGAGAGAGGATATCCTCACTTCTGTTTCTATACCAAAATTATACATATCTTAGACTAAGTATTTTCACAGGTATTATCTTTTTGCCTAAATTGGTGGGGTTTTCCCCCACTTTTGCCCCTCCGATCCATTCACCATGACATACTTCATTATGGGTCGCATGTTTTTCTCCAATGCAAATCTCACCATGTCACTCCCCAACAAAACAGTTTTCAATGTTTCCCATTGCTCTTAGACATGATATCCCATAAGCTATAATATGGAGGCTTCCAAAGCCCTGCATGACCTGCTGCCTTCCCACCTCTCAGGCCACTCTGGTCTTCTCTCAAATCCCCAAAAGCACCAGCGTCTCTCTCGCCTGCCCCAGGGCCTTTGCAAGGTCTGTTCCCTTTGCTGGGATGCTCTTTTCAGCCATGGTCATCTTTCACATCTGAGAGACCTTTGTATGCCTCCCCATCTAGGTCACACCATGCTACTCTCCCTCTCTTCCTCTCAACAGCACTCTGTACTCTTCCTGCAAAGCGCTCGTCCAAACCTGTATTTGTGTGTTTTTAGAAAGCCTATCTCCACCAGACTGTGACAACTGCATGAGGGTGTAGAGCTCGTGCCCATCTGATTAGTCCTTTAACCACCACTGTTCCCAGCACCTAAGCTCGGTCCTTGGCACCTTGTGAACTTACAATAAGTATTTGTTAAGTGAATGAATAAAAGACTGACAGGTGGGGGCAGGTGGCAAGGACAACCTAGTTATTTCGGTCCATTGTTATCTATGATCCTAAATCCAACTACATCATCAGCTTTTCCCTCTACACAGGATGATTCCCATCACTGTAGAAGGTCTGTGGTTTTAGGAAAGGAGGAAAGGAGGGAGGGAGGGAGGCCGCTTCCCGCCTACTGGCCTTTCCTCTTCACCCCACAGTCTCACGAATTAACTCATTTCTCTAATCCAATTTTATAAGAATACTCAAAAGAGCTGACTCCATCTGCTGTCTCCAATTCTTTCTTCCTATTCCCATCAGGCTTTGTCCCCACTGCTCCCCTAAAACTGCTATTGTTAAAGCCAGCAATGTCTTTGACTGTGAAATACCCAAAAGCCAGGTACAGGGAGAGGTACTTTAAAGGAATTATCTCATCCATTTACTTTTTCTTTTTAAAAATTTTTTAAATTGAATTTTTAAAAGATGGAATGCTTCGCAAATATGCATGCCATCCTTGTCCAGGGGCCACACCACTCCTCCCTGTATCACTTCAATTTTAGCGTATGTGCTGCCAAAGCGAGCATTATTTCTTTCTTTTTAGACAGGGTCTCACTCTGTCATCCAGGCTGGAGTGCAGTGGGGCAATCGTAACTCACTGCAGTCTCAAACTCCTGGAACAAGTGATCCTCCCACCTCAGCCTCTTGAGTTGCCGAGGCCACAGGCACATGGCACCACATCCGGCTTATTTTATTTTTTGGAATGGGGTCTTTCTTGCTTAGGCTGGTCATCCACTTAAACAGTTCATAGGCTGGACATGGTGGCTCACGCCTGTAATGCAAGCACTTTGAGAGGTCAAGGCAGGAGGATTGCTTGAGTCCAAGAGTTTGATACCAACCTGGGCAACACAGCAAGACTCCTTCTCTACAAAAAAATTAAAAAAGTAGCTGGGTGTGGTGGTGGCAATGCCTATGGTCCTAGCTACTTGGGAGGCTGAGACGGGAGAACTGCTTGAGTCCAAGAGGTCAAGGCTGCAGTGAGCTGTGATCATGCCAATGCCCTCCAGCTTGGCAACAGAGCTAGATCCTGTCTCAGCAAAAATTTTTTTAAATAAACAAACAGTTCATCACCACCACCTGATGAGGTAGGTACCATTGTTATCCCCAGAGAGAGGTTAACTGAATTCATTCAAGACGACTTGGGCAAAAAAGCAGCAGAAACCATTTTCACTCAATCTAACGTTCACTGTTCAGTCTTCCTCTTACTGGACCTGCCAGTGGCACAGACAGAGCTGATCACTCTCCTCTTTCTTTAAACACTTTCTTCGCTTGGTTGCCAGGACACCACAACCTACTGACTCTCTTCCTCCTTCACTGGCCATTCTTTAAACCACTTATCATCATCCAGTCTCTCAATGCCGGAGGGACCCGGGACTCTCAGTTCTCGAACTTTCCTATCTACACTCCCTTCCCTCCTGGTCATCTCAGTGGGTCTCATCACCTTAAATAAGAGCGTGAACCTCTTCCCTGAACTCAAGGCTCATTTTTCAGGCTTCTCCTTGACATCTCCACCTGGATGTCTAATAGACATTCCCCTCTTAATATCATGCCACGCCAAATTCCTGATGCTCCCCTAGGGCCCCACGCCTGAAGCTCCTACAGGCTTGCTCATCTCAGGCACTCCATCCTCCAAGTCATCTTGGCCTTTTCTCTTTCCCTCACACCCTCTACCCAGTTCATGAGCAAACCCTGCTGGCTCCATCTTAAAACTACATCTGAATTCTAAGTACTTCTTCCTGCTCCGACCACTGCCATGCGAGCCTCCCTCATCTCCATGGATGACTACAGTAGCCTGGGAGCTGATGGACCCTTGCCTTACTTGCCTGCTGGGAGTCGAAAACGCACTACTATGACCACACTGAAGTCTTTCAGTTGAGACTGTCAGAGTAAAGATGAATTGTTTGTTACACTTGTCCCTCATATATTTCAGGAAAGAGTTGTTTCTTCCACGTTACATTAGTTCTGAAGATTTAAATTGCTTTCTATTATGAAAACCTGTATTAACAAATGCAAGGTCACTGAAATAATATTCTATTGTTGCCCTTGACTCTGAAATGAATTAGAGTTCTGTGTGGGCAAAAATATTAGCCCAGCTCTTAAAGATCCACGGAAAATGTTGTTTGCTTTCTTCAAAGCTTAAAAGCATCCCATTAATCATCAAAATACTCCACTGCAGGCATTTATTTGTTACTTGAAGATGAACAGAACAGAATCAGCACCTATACAAAAACCACACTGACAATATCTAATATTTTAGAGAAAATGAAATCGGATGGTCCTCTTAATAATCGTGGTATTTTCTAAACTCCCCGCCTCCTTTGTTTTGTTTAGTCAAGGTCTTGCTCTGTCACCCAACTGTGTTGCAGTGGTACCCGCATAGCTCACTGCAGCCTTCAACTCCTGGACTTAAATGACCCTACTGCCTCAGCCTCCTGAGTAGCTAGGACTACAGGCACACACCAACATACCCAGGTTTTGTTTTTTTTTTTTTTGTCGAGAAGGGGTCTCACTTTGTTGCCCAGGCTGGTCTTGAATTCTGGCCTCAAACCATCCTCCAGCCTCAGACTCCCAAAGTAATGGGACTACAGGTATGAGCCACTGCACCAGGCCTATTCTCCTTTCTTTTACTACAGCCCCCAAAAAGCACAGGCCCTGGATTCAGTGCCTCCAAAACTCCCTTTTGCTAGTCTGGCTCCAGGGCTCAGCACATGTACTTCCCAAGTCGTTGTTTTCTTTGATCTCCTTAGACTCTCTGCCTCCTAGAGAATCTAATCCACGCGAACTGCGCTCCTGGGTCTTTTACATAACTGTGGTTTTTCACAAGGTTCTTTAAACAAAGGTCCACGTGATAGATTTCTGCTCAAGCTTAGTTCCAGGAAACGTTTGGTTTCTGCAGATGTTTACATGCTTCCGGCTGTCAGCACATGAAAACAATATAATTCTGTTTCTTTTCCTCACTTTAGCAACTAGAGAGCATAAAATCAAATATATTGTTCAAATCTGTTCATCACTGGTATATGGAAATACTTAATCCTTAAACTTTTTTTAGGTGAGGTTAGTCTTATTTTTTATTATTTTGCCTTTTGGCCTAAATGTGGTAAGTGGTTTCAGAAACATGAAAAGCTATAAAATGTAAAATATACAAGACAAGAATAAAATAGAAAAAAGGCTGGGTACAATAGCTCAGTGCCTGTAATCCCAGCACTTTGAGAGGCTGAGGCAGGAGGACTGCTCGAGTCCAGGAGTTCGAGATCAGCCTAGGCAACAGAGTGAGACCCTGTTTCTACCAAAAAAAAAAAAAAATTGCCAGCTGTGGTAATGTGTGTCTATAGTCCTAGCTAACTGGGAGGCTGAAGCCAGAGGTTACTGTGAGCTGTGATTACATCACTACCCTCCCACAGTTACAGTTAGAGAGAGATTCATCTCTAACAATGAAAGAAAAAAAATGGAAAAAGAGAAAAAAGCACAGTGGTGGTTTTCCAATGAGAAGGCATGAACACCCAGAATCAGATTGTCATTAAAAAAAAAAAAAAAAAAAAAAAAAAAAAACTCTCTTCATAAGCAAAGTTAAAAAGAGTCCTCCACCCTCTTTTTTTTTTTTTGAGACGGAATTTCACTCTTGTTGCCCAGGCTGGAGTGCAATGGCGCGATCTCGGCTCACCACAACCGAGTAGCTGGGATTACAGGCATGTGACACCATGCTTGGTTAATTTTTTGTATTTTTAGTGGAGACAGGGTTTCTCCATGTTGGTCAGGCTGGTCTCGAACCCCTGACCTCAGGTGATCCACCCGCCTCGGCCTCCCAAAGTGCTGAGATTACAGACATGAGCCACCGCACCCAGCCTCCGCCCTCTTTGTTTAAACCCTGTTTACTAGTTTGAGTAAAATAATCAGATATGTTTTTGGTTACATTTCCCTAGCAACACTTAAAAGTTTGAAATTTTTTACAATCAACTTCAGTAAGTCTTCTTTAAACATTATTTTGAAAATGAAAAATATTTTAGAAAAGCAGGCTAAACTGGTTGTATGACAGGTGTACATTCTAAGTCATTTCATTTGGTGAGCAGTCCAGATTACATATGTGTACATTATAATGATCAGCTAAGGACTGACTGCTTTTAGCTCCCTCACCCCTTCTCACCTTTGAGGTTCAGTAATAAATGGCTCCTAATAATAACTATCAATCAAAATCTTAAAGGTATTCACTCATTATACTGTATTTACACCCCCCCTTAAAATGCAAAAATTATAAAGTTATATTTATTAATACAAAAATCCAGACACGAAAATAAGCAGACTAGCAAGATAAAACTAGAGCCTTCAAAAATTATACAAAGCATACAAATATGCGGGCCAAATGGTTACTTAAAGTGAGCCATAAAGTTGGCCCTACACTCTCTAGTAGACAAAGCAGAAAGGGAAAAATGATCAGTTACAAACCAGACATGATCAGAGGGTAAATTTCAGGAGAAACTTAACTTATCCTGGTACTCAAATCTAAGAAATATTTCTCTAGTGGATCATTCTGTACATAATACACTGGGGTCTTCAATACTGTCCCTGAAAGACATGCTGATTCTTACTGCATAGAGCATATATAGTAAAAACATAACGCTCTCTGATAATGTGGATACATTTTAAAAATAAAGCCTAGAAAGTCTGTTCAACAGAACTTTCTGTAATGATGAAGATGCTCCGTATCTACAACATCAAATATAGTAGCCATTAGCCACATACGGTGCGTGAGCAGTTGAATTATGGCTGGTATGACTAAAAAACTGAATTGTAATTATATTTCATCTTAATAGCCATATTACAGCAACACTTACAACCCACTGGAGAGTACAGGTCTAAAATATTAGTTATCAAGCTTTTTTTTAGCAGCAGAACCATTTTGGAGTTGGCAAACATATACAGAATCTAACACATTGAAAAAGATAGTATAGCGTATATACTTGTAAGTTCAATCTGAAATCTTTATAGTCAATGAAAACATGAGCATTCCAATAGATAAATATTAGAAATTGACGATGTTAAGTGAGAGTTATAAAGTTAGATCAGCCCCAGGAAACACTTTTATTTCTGTATTTTGTTTGGATGCACTGCAGTGCCCACGTGGAACTTTTAATTACACATTCTGAGCTACCCAATGACCAAGGCCACACCCCGCAGCCAACTACTCGGGAAGCACAGAAGAAAACACAGCATGCCAACAGGGCAGTTTCAGGTGCTTCTCTTCGTGGAACGAGTCCCCACAGGAGCCCACATGGCATCCAGGAGCTATTCTCTCTGGCATCCAGGTGACAGCTCAGAGGCAAGGAAATGAAAATCACAAAGGTGGGCCAGGCACAGTGGCTCACGCCTGAATCTCAGCACTTTGGGAGGCCAAGGTGAGTGGATCACTTGAGGTCAGGAGTTTGAGATCAGCCTGGCCAAAAATACAAAATAGCTGGGTGTGGTGGCGGACATCTGTAGTCCCAGCTACTCGGGAGGCTGAGGGAAGAGAATCGCTTGAACCCGGAGGTGGGGGTTGCAGTGAGCCAAGACTGCACCATTGTACTCCAGCCTGGGCGACAAGAGAGAGACTCTATCTCGAAAAAAATAAAATAAAATAAAATCACAAAGGTGGTGCACAGACATGCTAGCTTAGAAACCTTGTGCCCCAAGCAGAAACCAAATATCATACGACGGTGCTAGTCACAGCGTCCAGGGTTCCCACAAAGGACATACCCACTTCTGAAAAGTCAGTACTTCTGAGGAAGCTACAGCTTCTAATCAGGAATTTAGAGTTCACTTAACAGTTCCTCCCAGTCCAGATACATTTACCAAACAGAGGTCACTTTCACCACAACAATGTTGCCTGGTAACATGGTGAACATTCTCCTTTTACCAGGGGTTCAGGAGAACTGAGTAGAGAGTTAATCTAAGGTCAGATTTGTCCTTAAAAAATGAAAAAATGGTTGTGTTAATTCTTTAGCAGCCTTCATGATTTAAAAAAAAAAAAAAAAAAAAAGAATCCCACATATCAGGAAAAGAACTTGCTTAACTTAAAAACAAAAACAAAACCCTACAACAAAATCACACTTAATGGTTAAATAATGGGAGTATTTCCTTCAAAAGCTAGGAAATGCAAGAAGGATGACTATAATCATCACTTTTACTTAATAACATAACAGAGGACTTAGTCAATGTTAATAAAAAAAGACAGAAAGGAAATATAAACATTTAAGTGAAGTAACAAAATTGTCTTCACCTGCAAGTAATCATTATCTATATAGAGAATTATGAAGGAAAACCATTAAAACTAATAAAAAATAAGTTCATCAATGTTGTTAAATATAAGATCAATATACAAAATTAATATAATTCCTATAAGCCAAAACCTCATATTGTAATTTTAATAAGAAAAGGTACCTACAATTTAAAGCAGCAACTAAAGCTATATACTTTCTAATAATTAGTCTAACAAAAAAATCTCCAAGAGCTTTATAGAGAACATTATAAAACCAAGTAAGTTGAGAAATACACTATATTTGTGGATGGAAGACTTAATAAATATCCCTAAACTGAACTGAAATACAATATGATTACAATCAAAATCCCTACAGGGTCTTTCACGGACCATGGTAAGCTGATCCTAAAATTCACAAGAAAAAAGGGCCAAGAACAATCTTGACAAATTTGAAGAAAACAGGCAGCCTGCTCTCTAAAACTTTAAGTTATATGAAACCATGATAAGTAAAACAGTAAAGATGAACGAAAAACAATAGAGCACCCAGAAAAAGACACATATATGTTCAGAAATTTGATATATGATGGCAGTGGCACTGCAAATCACTAGGGAAAGGACAGACTATTGAACAACAGTTATCCTGAGACATAGGTTAACTGTAAGAAAATAAAATCATTATCTCACATCATAGAGACACATTTTCAAGCTATAGACTTAAATGTAAAAATAAAATTTTGACAATTTTTAGAAAAAAATGCTCTTCAGGTAATGATTTTTAAAATCACACACAAAAGTAGAAATTATAAAGTAAAAGACTGATAAATGTGTTACTATGTTGAAATTTTTTTTAATTCTAAAGATTCTTCAAACAAAATGAAAAACCAACCCACAGACTACAAGATATTAATAAAATACATAACAAAAAATTATTAATCTTCAGGATACATTAAGTCCTAAAAGTCAGCAAATAAACACAAACAACTGTATTGAAAAAAATGAGGCAAAAAATTTGAATAGTTAACAAAAAAGGAAATCTGGGTGAAAATAAACATAAGATGTTCAAGTTCAGTATGACACAGTTTAACACTATGATGAAACAGCATTTCACATCAGACTGGCAAAGTACCATACACTAATGAAACAAAGTTAAACTCAGTCAACCACTCTGGAGAGCAATTTGGTAATATCTAATAAAGATGAAGATGTGCATACCTACAGCCAAGTAATTCCACTCCTGAAAATGTACACTAGAGAAACTGGCACAGGAACAAAAGGAAGTACATATCAGAATACAGGTAATTGCAAAAAACTGGTAACAATTCAAATGTGAATCAGGAGAATATGCATACAATACAGTCTCATAATGAAATATTGTATATATGAGTATTACATATATATTTATGAAAGAAATAAGGACAGCTACAAGTATTAAAGATAAGTAAAGAATCAACAGAGTAAAAAGGCATCCTATGGAAAGGGGAGAAAATATCTGCAAACCATGTATCTGATAAGGGGCTAATATCCAAAATATATAAGGAATTGCTACAACACAGTAGAAAAAAAAAAAAAAACAAATAACCCACTGAAAAAAACAGACCAAAGACTCGAATAGGTATTTCTCCAAAAAAGACATACAAATGACCAACAGGTACATGAAAAGATGTTCAACATCACCAATCACCAAACGCCAATGAAAACCACAGTAAGATGTTACCTCATACATGTTAGGATGGGCATTATATAAAACAAAAACAAAAACCCCAGAAAATAAGTGTTGGTGAGGATCTGAAGCAACTGGAACCCTTGCGCATTGTTGGTGGGACTGTAAAATGGTGCAGCTTCTACGGAAAACAATGGAGATTCCCCAAAAAATTACAAATAGAACTATAATATAAACCAGAAATCCCACTTCTGGATATTTATCAAAAAAACCTGAAATCAGAATTGTGTAGAAATGCTTGCATCACTCCCCTGTTCACTGCAGCATTCATCACAATAACCAAAAGGTAGTAACAACCTAACTATCCATGTTAAATGAAAAAACAAAGCAAATATGGTGTATATAGACAGTGGAATATTAGCCTTAAAACAAACCTCGTCGTAAGTTACAACATGGATGAATCTTGTTGCTAAGTGATGGACATTATGCTAAGTGAAGAAGGACAACTACTGCATGAAACCACATAGATGAAGTGTCTAAAGTAATCAAACTTACAGAAACAGAAAGTAGAATCTGTTGTCAGACTGGAAGGAGGGAAAAATGGGCAGTTGCTATTCAATGGGAACAGTCTCTGTCATGCAAAATGAAAAGTTCCAGAGATCTTCTGTACCACATTATGCTTAGTTAATACTGTACCGTACACAGTAATTTGTTAAGAGGGTAACTCTCATGTTATGTGTTTTTTTTTTTTTTCACCACAATTTTTTAAAAAAACAAATGTTAGGTGAAAAGACTAGCTGCAGAGGCCTATAATGAAACATGGTTTATACAGTTTCAAATCATATAGAATAATGTCTTACATACATAATGATGCAGGCCACGTGCTGTGGCTCACGCCTGTAATCCCAGCACTTAGGAGGCTGATGCGGGAGGATCTCTTGAGATCAGGAGTTTGAGACCAGTCTGGCCAACATGGAGAAACCCCGTCTCCACTAAAAATACAAAAATTAGCTGGGTGTGGTGGCACATGCCTGTAATCCCAACTACTCGGGAGGCCGAGGCAGGAGAATCGCTTGCACCTGGGAGGTGGTGACTGCAGTGAGCCGAGATCATGCCACTGCACTTCAGCCTGGGTGACAGAGTAACACCCTACCTCAAAAAAAAAAAAAAAAAAAAAAAGTATAGATAGATAGATAGATGCAGATGTAAACAAAGGTAGTAAAAGCATAAAATATGTTTGGAAATGTTAAACACTAAACTTAGGATAGTGGTTTCTACTGTAGAGAAAAAGAGCAGAATAGAATGAAAAAGAGCTAAATAAGAGGTCTCTATTTCGTCTGTATTATTTTTCAAAATCTAAAGCAAATATTACAAAACTGATGGTATTTGATAACTTAGTCTATTTTTCTGTATGTATATTTTATTAAAGAAATAAATTTTTTAGAACTTAATACGAAGAATGTTTTTTCCCTCCTAAGAAATGAGTATGTTTCACCTTCTCTAACAAGAAGTTTCCACGTACCCCCACTGAAGGAGGGATGAGCCAGGGACAACAATTACAGCAAAATTGAGTGTGTGTATGTGTATCTGTGGTCACTCTTTTCAGAAGAGGTCTCACAGATTACAACACAGGGATGTGACTTAAATAAAAATGTTAAAAACTATTAACATAATTGATGCTATTTGTCATTTTGCATGACATAAACAAAAACATGAAGCAAATCTGAATTAAAATCAACACATTTGCAACCTTTTTTCTCAGTTCTGATTTTCTGTTTATATGCTATTTCATTTTATGCATTTGTGCTGTAAAGTTGCCTCAAACCCTCTGTGAGAAAAAGGCAAGCTATTAATTAAAAAATGAAACATCCTTTAATAAATTCTACCAAATCCATACAAGGAAACACAAAACAGAAGACTCTAGCGCAATGAACGGAAGCATTGAGAAAGCAGACTTGGGTGTCAAGGTGTCAAGACAAATGGTTCCATTCCTAACTTTCATAAGAAAGGCTCAAACATAGTGTGGGCTATATCCAGGTTCTCATCCTTTTGGCCACAAAAACAAACCTAAAAACCCTGAGGAATATGACAGTAACAGGAGACGTCGGAATTGGCAGGTGAGAAGTATACTGTTGATTTAAAACGTCTCCCAGATGATTCTCATATGCTTTCCCCCATCCCCCCACAAACTCCCACAATCCCTGACCCAGCTGACATCACTAAATTAGATTGAAATTAGATTTATTCTTTAAATTTGTTAAAAATTTAACAAATAGTTTATTGAGCACCTACTACGTCAGTGTGAGGAAGTGAGTGTCTTTATACTTCTGCACATTTAGAGTTAGGAAAATTTTACCAGGACTTGTGTTAAAGGACAACCTTAAAACATAAAAGCTGACTGAACAGATAGTGAGGGACTTACCTCCCCTGAGCTATGTGTTTACATTTCAGAAGGACGATGAAACCAGGACTGTGGAAATCTTCCAGGGGTTATAAACTCAAGTCTCTTGCACTAGGTTATTGCTATAATAATCATAATTTGTCCCTGCCCCAGAAACTTTGCATCTGCTTTCAGGATACCAGGAATAAATATAGGTGTTCAAAACTTATCAGTCCCCAGGTGCTATGCTAGTTCCTAGGCACATCTCGTAACAGTGATCAAGGTGAAGTTACTGCTCTCATACACAGTTTACAGTCAATTGTGGTGCTGAGAAGCAAATAATCTATTACTACATGGTGTGGTAAAGGCATGGCAGGAGATGCTGTCAGAGATCAGGGAAATCTAAACTGAGAGCTGATGGTGAAGAGTTAGCCAGATGCCTTTGTCTGAATATAAGAGAAAATCCCAAGCCGACAAAGCCTCACTATCTTCACATAACAAGAAATCCCAACAAAGGATGGCTCAGCAATGCAGCAAGGCCCCCGCCCCAGCTGTCTTTCTGCCCCCCTCCGTGTGGCGATGATGCTTGGGCTAGCTCCCTTCACGGCTGCAAGACAGCTGGAGCTCGGCCCACAGTGGGCAGAACTTCTCATCCAACTCTTTTTCACCAGGATGGCAAACCTTTCTGGAAGCCTCCACCCGGCTTCTCTTTATGTCTCCAGGGACAGAACTGGGTCACATGTTCACGCTCAACCCTATCAACTGGCAAGAAGAGAACCTTCCTGACAGCCGTGGGCTGTGACTGGGGCCTGAGACTCGCCTCGCCAGAGCATATGGGTATACACAGAAGAGTGGATTCTTGAGCAAAGTGGAGGTTCTGCTGGAAAAGAAGAGGGCACTGGAAGGTTACAGGGAAAGCGACCCATGGGATGTGCTGCAGTCATTAAAGTAACATTTCATTTGTTTAGAAGGAACGTGCACTATTTGGCACTAACGGGAAACGTAAAGAAATAAAAGGCCACCTTGTATTTAAGCAGCAGCACACGCATAGTTAGAATTTTAAGGAAAAAAGTAAAAATAAACGAAATTAATATGGTGTAAATTAAATAACACAAAGCTGAAAGATCCTAGAGTAACAGGGGTAGATCAGGTTTTTAATAACCAGAGGCAGTTCTGATGGAAGAGAATTATAAAATGACAGATGTTGCTTTATGTTTAAAGGCATAAAGGTAAAAATTTAGGGGAGACAAGGTATGTTTACTTAGCCATAAGAGAGACTGGAGAATACTGAGAAAATGCACATGCAAATATGAAGCTCTTGGGGGCAGAACCCGAGTGTTTGTCTTGAGAGCCAAGGTTTAGCCCAGGTAAAGGCACCTGATATATATGTCTAGAATGAATGAGTGAATGAATGAATAGAGAGGCTTGGACTTGAAATACTATTTGACAGGAGACTACCAAAGGTTGCTTATCATAGGGCATGTGTGACCAAACCATTTCTGATGAAAACTCTTGCTTTCAATACATAGAATGAAGTGGAGAACTACAAGCTATAAAGCGTCATCAATTAGAAGGCTATGAAAGTCATCTGGGCATAAAGTAATCAGGGCCGGGACTGGGGACTCAAGAACTAAAAATCAGAAGTGCAATGGAAAAAAGTGGTGGTTATACATCAGTATACATACTCTGCTTGTGTTATTTACTAAGAATGTCACAAGCATAAAAGAAAGCGGTGTTGCATATTTTAGATTCATTTGTTACTGCATTATGAAAAACAGGCTGGCATTTTTAATCTAGTTTATCTGATTCTGAACTTTAAGAAGTGTTTACAACATTTCAACTAGACTACGTACCCTTGGTTTCTTTTCCAATTCCAACAGGAAAGATGCAGGACTCAATCTGAATCCACCAGAATCATGGTCTCTGTGGCCTCCTAGTGCTAGCTATCTAGAATGGCAGCTTTTGTGTATTTAATACTTAAAACAGTTCCGTAGCAAATTCTTCTATTAATGAAAACAGTATAGACTCCTTCTGCCCTCTAGTTTTTCGCCCATGCATGTAATAATGATGCCCCCAAAAGTAACATCTTAGACATGATTCACAACCAGACCAAATCTATGATTGAGGTAAACAAAATATCTACAAAGCTAAGAGTCATTAGATCATTTATGTCTCCAACATCATTTCCTGTAACAATCAATGAGAAGCAATTCACAGATTCCTTCTCAGCTAGGTGCAGTGGCTCATGCCTATAATCCCAGCACTTTGGGAGGCTGAGGTGAGAGGATCGCTTGCGGCTAGGTGTTCAAGACCAGCTTGGGGAACATAGCAAGACCCCACCACCCCCGCCACCCACCCATCTCCATTATTTTAAAAAAGGTATTTTTAAAAAAAAGAAAGAAAAAGGATTCTTTCTGTTCTAACTATTGCTTGCACATATCTTATATACCATTTGGTCTTCATTTCACCCCTGGCACCTTTACTTACCTACTCTGCTTCTTCATGACTGGTCACGGTAAAAACTAACTAGTGCTTCTGCCTGTCAGAAGACTCATTCTTGACTGTTCTTGCTGACAAGCAGTCTTGGTCGCACACAAATAGGGCTTCACATTCATCCAGACCCTAAGTCTCACCGTCCCTCTGGGAGGCAGCAGAGAGTTCTAGCTAACCCGAGAAAAGACAACGTGGCCAAAGGGGAAGGCTGCCTGAAGGCTGACAATGCTGTTTCGTGGCATCCTAACACTTCTGACACAAGTAGTTTATATGGGGGGAACAGTTTAGGGACGAACATGGGAAAAGCACATAAAATCTAAGCAAACAATGCCCTCCTCCAAAAAAAAAAAAAAAAAGAAAAGAAAAGAATTATTAACACCAGGGAAAACAAAAAGTTGTGCTGGAAAGAAAAGGTAACCATAGATTATATAACTCGTCTGGGAATAATGTTTTCAAAGTCCTAACAATGTAAATGCTGAATTATTCAAAATGTAATTATAATGAGAGAAGGGCTGTGCACATGGGGTGGGGGTGCGTAAGATAAACTCTCCTTTATCATGAGAGGTCAAAGGTAACGCCTAAGACTGAAAAATTAAGAAGAGGACAGAGCAATGCCTGTTTAGAGAGCTGGAGGTAAACAAGCAGAACAATCCGCTCTAAGAGTTGAGCTCAGAGAGCAGGGGATGGGGCGCGAGTGAGTGCGGGGAGATTGCTGGTCTTTGTAACAAGCCTTGTATGTAACAAGCTCTTGGAATATGCAGGTTGTGGGCATGTAAAACTTTAGAGTTCAATTAACACTAGTTTACAAGTGGCCAGGTAGAGACTAGAACCCAGAGTTGCTTAGTTTAGTGCTTGTGCCACTGTATAATACCCTTCATAAAAAATTACATATATTTTTCATTCTTGAAGAAAATATAGAGAAAACAATGATATTTTATCAAAACAATGTAATGTACTATTGTTCTTGTCAAGGGTATTGTGTTTTCATTTCATGGACAAAAAAAAAAAATCAAATATTCAGCAGCTGAACTGTAGACATACCAGTCTACAACAGGGGCAGGAAAAAACGCAATATTCTTGAGTAAGACCCTCTCTGTTAAGGGGCACTCTTTTATTACATAAAACAGATAAACACACACAATAAAAATACAATGAGGTATCTCAGCACTTTGGGAGGACAAGGTGGGTGAATCACTTGAGGTCAGGAGTTCAAGACTAGCCTGGCCAACATGGTGAATGAAATCC
>NW_012105364.1:3818629-3821406 GCF_000951045.1 Mandrillus leucophaeus | reverse complement strand
GCACCCAGCCGGTTTCCTCATTTGTAAAATACCTATGGAGTTTTGTGACTACGTACTGAGGCAGTACATATATAGTGCTTGGTGCACTTCCAGGCAGGTAGTAATTACCTGCTAAGTCATAAGAAAAATAAGTCCAAATAGACAAACTCATGTCTGTTTGATTTTAAAGCCATGCTCATTCCTTCACGTCACATTTCTAAAATAATCCTATTACCACCTTATTAGACAAAACAGATTTTGATTTTATTCCTGGGTCCACGTGGCATTAAGTAAACAGACACATTGTGATACATATGTATAATAAAGCCTGAGGGTTAAAAAATATTTTCCAGCTCTCTATTTACAAATATTTGATTTATTTAGAAATAGTCACTTAAAATATGTCTTAAGAATTTGCACAATTAGAAGTGACGTTCCTGACTTACCAAGACGTAAAACGTGTAGTGAACTATTTTCAATAACCAGCAAGTAAATGATTTGTCACTAGATGGCACTGTATTGGATAATATTTTTTAAAAAAACTTTTTTAGCACAATGAGATCCAAATTGATTTGTCAAATTAGAAGAATATTTTCTTAGTCACAGGATGAGATAGGAGGTCGACACAGGATACAGGTCACAAAGACCCTGCTGATAACACAGGATGCCGTAAAGAAGCCGGCCAAAACTCACCAAAACCAAGATGGCAACGTAAGAGACCTCTGGTTGTCCTCACTGCTCATTATACACTAATTATAATACATTAGCATGCTAAAAGGCGCTCCTGCCAATGCCATGACAGTTTACAAATCCCACTGCGATGTCCGGAAGTCACCCTATATGGTCTAAAAAGGGGAGGAACCCTCAGTTCCAGGAAATCTCCACCCCTTTCCTGGAAAACTCATGAATAATCCACCCCTTGTTTAGCATATAATCTAGAAATAACTGCAAGTATACTCAGGCAAGCAGACCAGGCCACTGCTCTGTCTATGGAGTAGCCATTCCTTATTCCTTTTTTTCTTTTTTTCAAACTTGCTTTCACTTTAAAAAAGGAATATTTTCTTTCCAAAGGAGAGGGTAAGATTAAATTAGTTCTGTTTTTTTAAGTTATTTCATGGCTTTAAAAATAGTTACGGTTTAATGGAAAAGAAAATAATGATACAATCAAGTTAAATGTCATTTTTAAATGAATCTGATACCTGAACAGTAAATAACTATTCTGATATCTTTGAAGCAGAAATAATTACAAATGTCTCTCCTGTTTCCAGTATAACAAGTAAGTACAAACATATACTTAGCTGCACAATTGTGGTTTGTACTGTTAGCATTTGGTTAAGGGGAACTACATTTCCCAGAATCCTTTTCTATACATGATTCTAGGCTACAGCTAGAGGAAATCAAGAGAAATTCACCTGAGATTGGGAAGGAGGAGCTGCAGCAAGCAGGCAGGGCGCTCTCAAGTCATTATTCCCTTTGTGGTTAGAGGTGACAGACACAAATGCTGGCAGGGCCCCGCTTGTCCTCAGACACCTCTACTCTGCTGTCCAGGTCTCCCTCCTAAATATTGAGCCTATTGGTCAACAAGGGCTTCGGGTCCACCATCAGATGCTTGGCAGGAGACACAGAAGTGACATTCAAGAAATAGTTCCTTATTAACCAAGGTATGTTTAGCAAGCTATAATAATGCAGTAAATGAGTGAGGTGCCTCCTCACACGGTAGCTTCAGTGTGTTAATAACATCCCATGAATTATACAGAATTATATAACCTTTTGTATGGGTCAAATATTATATAGCATTTTTTTAAAAAAAGAACAGACAACATCCCAGGCCAGTCAGTAATCTATTTAAATGTTTAGAGATAAGTAAGTTGACACCACAATGTCTGAGCAAAACAGTCAGCTACAGAAACCCAACTCCACCACTCCTTCATTATTTCCCAAATTATTATCTGGTTGTTTCATTCATTTTGCCTGAAAACTTTCTAATATTACAGACACCTATCCTTAACAGCCAGCCAAACTCCTAAGTTTGTGAGCCAATCACCAATATGGCTTAGTATTTGCTTTATTTTCAGTGCTAATAAACTAGATCTAGTGCTGGAACCCATAATGGGTGCAAAGACAGACTCAGTAACTGTGTACTAAAATAATTGATGATTAAGTCATCTTCCTATCAGATGAGTCCGATTCAACTCCCCTAATGGCAGAGTTACCGCAAAGTAATACAGACAGGCCAGGCGTCCCAGCACTTTGGGAGGCCAAGGCGGGCAGATCACTTGAGGTCAGGGGTTCGAGACCACCCTAGTCAACATAGTGAAACCCCATCTCCAAAAATTAGCCAGGTGTGGTGGCAGGTGCCTGTAATCCCAGCTACTAGGGGAGCTGAGGCAGGAGAATCGCTTGAACCCAGGAGGTGGAGGTTGCAACGAGCCGAGATCGCACCACTGCACTCCAGCCTATGAGACAGAGCGAGACTCAGTCTCAAAAAAAAAAAAAAAAAAAAGAAATATAAACAAAACATCAAAGCAAACAAAAAAATACAGTCCATTTTTGTGGATTAAAAAAAAAAAAGTTCTGTGTCTGCCATGTTGTTTCTTGTTTGCCTCTGGCAATGTCATCCAGTGACATACAATCTGAGTGATTGCTTCCAATATAGGTACTCCCCAAGCCCTACCTCTAACACTGGACATCAGCAAAGCCAGAACCCCCTGGGTCTATAAAGCACCTCTGCTCATCTGTGTGTGTTGTCAGTGTTCAGAGAGGACTCACTATGCTCTGGGGAGTCTTCTAAACCCTTT
>NW_012105364.1:3800165-3818579 GCF_000951045.1 Mandrillus leucophaeus | reverse complement strand
TCAGGCAAGCAGACCAGGCCACTGCTCTGTCTATGGAGTAGCCATTCCTTATTCCTTTTTTTCTTTTTTTCAAACTTGCTTTCACTTTAAAAAAGGAATATTTTCTTTCCAAAGGAGAGGGTAAGATTAAATTAGTTCTGTTTTTTTAAGTTATTTCATGGCTTTAAAAATAGTTACGGTTTAATGGAAAAGAAAATAATGATACAATCAAGTTAAATGTCATTTTTAAATGAATCTGATACCTGAACAGTAAATAACTATTCTGATATCTTTGAAGCAGAAATAATTACAAATGTCTCTCCTGTTTCCAGTATAACAAGTAAGTACAAACATATACTTAGCTGCACAATTGTGGTTTGTACTGTTAGCATTTGGTTAAGGGGAACTACATTTCCCAGAATCCTTTTCTATACATGATTCTAGGCTACAGCTAGAGGAAATCAAGAGAAATTCACCTGAGATTGGGAAGGAGGAGCTGCAGCAAGCAGGCAGGGCGCTCTCAAGTCATTATTCCCTTTGTGGTTAGAGGTGACAGACACAAATGCTGGCAGGGCCCCGCTTGTCCTCAGACACCTCTACTCTGCTGTCCAGGTCTCCCTCCTAAATATTGAGCCTATTGGTCAACAAGGGCTTCGGGTCCACCATCAGATGCTTGGCAGGAGACACAGAAGTGACATTCAAGAAATAGTTCCTTATTAACCAAGGTATGTTTAGCAAGCTATAATAATGCAGTAAATGAGTGAGGTGCCTCCTCACACGGTAGCTTCAGTGTGTTAATAACATCCCATGAATTATACAGAATTATATAACCTTTTGTATGGGTCAAATATTATATAGCATTTTTTTAAAAAAAGAACAGACAACATCCCAGGCCAGTCAGTAATCTATTTAAATGTTTAGAGATAAGTAAGTTGACACCACAATGTCTGAGCAAAACAGTCAGCTACAGAAACCCAACTCCACCACTCCTTCATTATTTCCCAAATTATTATCTGGTTGTTTCATTCATTTTGCCTGAAAACTTTCTAATATTACAGACACCTATCCTTAACAGCCAGCCAAACTCCTAAGTTTGTGAGCCAATCACCAATATGGCTTAGTATTTGCTTTATTTTCAGTGCTAATAAACTAGATCTAGTGCTGGAACCCATAATGGGTGCAAAGACAGACTCAGTAACTGTGTACTAAAATAATTGATGATTAAGTCATCTTCCTATCAGATGAGTCCGATTCAACTCCCCTAATGGCAGAGTTACCGCAAAGTAATACAGACAGGCCAGGCGTCCCAGCACTTTGGGAGGCCAAGGCGGGCAGATCACTTGAGGTCAGGGGTTCGAGACCACCCTAGTCAACATAGTGAAACCCCATCTCCAAAAATTAGCCAGGTGTGGTGGCAGGTGCCTGTAATCCCAGCTACTAGGGGAGCTGAGGCAGGAGAATCGCTTGAACCCAGGAGGTGGAGGTTGCAACGAGCCGAGATCGCACCACTGCACTCCAGCCTATGAGACAGAGCGAGACTCAGTCTCAAAAAAAAAAAAAAAAAAAAGAAATATAAACAAAACATCAAAGCAAACAAAAAAATACAGTCCATTTTTGTGGATTAAAAAAAAAAAAGTTCTGTGTCTGCCATGTTGTTTCTTGTTTGCCTCTGGCAATGTCATCCAGTGACATACAATCTGAGTGATTGCTTCCAATATAGGTACTCCCCAAGCCCTACCTCTAACACTGGACATCAGCAAAGCCAGAACCCCCTGGGTCTATAAAGCACCTCTGCTCATCTGTGTGTGTTGTCAGTGTTCAGAGAGGACTCACTATGCTCTGGGGAGTCTTCTAAACCCTTTACAACCATTATCTCGTAGGCCTCCAGCCATCCTTATGACATAAGTACTATTATACATATCCTGGTGTTGACATGCACTAGACATACAGCCTCGGAAGGTTTAGGAGAGATTGAGTAGCTTTTTCCAAGGCTATACATCTCATACATTGCAACACCAGGATCCGAACCAGCTTGGGTCTGACTGCAGAACCCCAGTTCTCAATCATTAAATGATGGTACATCGCCTCCACCCCCATTACATGAGAAAACTTCAGAATAAACTCTGCCTGATTCATCTTTGTATCCTCCAAAAGCATGTAATGCACTTGTATTTAGTATGTGTCAACAGTTATCTGTTGACTAAATATATTCTGAGTGAGAAAGTTAACTGAGGTGCTGCCTTTTATCAAAGAATAATTCCTGCTCCAATTTGAACTAGAGAAGACAAGGCTTCAGAAAACCTAACAGCAGTGGAGACAATGAAGACAAAACCCAGGGATAAATTGGAGTCATGTAACCCCTATACCTCAGACTTACCCCAGTTTTTAGGATTCCAACTACATTACAGGACATGCACCTACTACTACTGTCATATCTTTAGTTCTATTGACTATTCTGGGCTTCCTCCCAAAATGAATGAATAAACTCCAAGTCTTTGCCCCTCCTGGACCTACTTAAGTGGGCCAAATCCAGCCATTTTCCAAGAGATGCCAATTAGAGAATAACTTTATGTAAGGACAGAATACTGTGTAAAATAGGGTATCTTTCTGCCAGTCCCCACTAGCAGGTTTCACACTTGGGTTTTGTCACCCTATCTTAATTGAACACATAGTTTTCTCCTGTAAAGACATCATATTTTGCTTTCTCTTATCTGCTAATGAGAATCTCCTACTTGGTACTCTGCAGTGAATAACAGACTTGAGTTTGTTCAAAAACACCAAAAAATTTACTGCTATGAAAAACAAAAAAATTACTGCTGTGTATCCTGGGAATTCAAATGCTAGCCATCTGGACTAAATTTTACGCATAAAAATCTCACAGTATTCAATTATCATGGTAGGTTTAAAGCAGGGGTATCCAATCTTTTGGCTTCCTGGGACCATACTGGAAGAAAAATTGTCTTGGGCCATACATAAAATATACTAACACTAATGAATGAGTTTAAAAACAAATCGCACAAAAAAAAATCTCATGTTTTAAAACAGTTTACTAATTTGTGTTGGGCCGCATTCAAAGCTGTCCAGGGCCACATGTGGCCTGCAGGCCGCAGGTTGGACAAGCTTGGTTTAAAGTATCAAAAGGCATCTCCCAAGCCTTCCATGATTTATTTTCTTTTCCCTCTGGCTAGCAATTCCTTGGAGTCAGTCCTTTTTGTTAGGCTGGTCTACCTCCACTCTTAGACTCAGGCTGAGCACTCTCTCAAGCCCCAAAGTAAAAAGAGAAAGTGCTTTTCCATCTGGGTCTGAGATCTAGCCCTTTCAGGTCAAAAGTTTTCTCCTCAGCTGCTGGACTCACCACTTCACCACTCAGGCTTCCCGCTTCCAGAGGCTTCCCTCTCTGTCTTAGTCCATTTTCTGTTGCTTAGAGCAGAACACCTGAAACTGGATAACTTATAAAGAAATGAAATTTATTTCTTACAGTTCTGGATACTGGGAAGTCCAAGGTTGAGAGACAGTATCTGGTGAGAGCCTTCTTGCTGGTGGTGACTCTGCAGACTCCGAGGCAGTGCAGGGTATCACATGGTGAGGGGGCTGAGTGTCACTCTCTCTTCCTCTTCTTACAAAACCACAAGCCCCACTCCCATGACAACCCATTAATCCACTAACCCATTAATCCATTAATCCATGAGTGGGTAAATCAATTCATGAGGGCAAAGCTCTCATGATCCAATCACCTCTTAAAGACTCTACCTCTCAATACTGCCACACTGGGGATTAAATGTGAACGTGAGTTTTGGAAGGGACGAATATTCCAATCACCGCACTCTCCCTGAGCATATTCTCAGCCTCGCTCCTGTCCTGTTTAGCATGGATTCTTATCCCTTGCTGAAAGTCAGTTTTCTTCTACAGCTCTGCCCAGCATCACCCACTCATCTGACTCAGCAAGAGTCACACAAATTGCATATTTTAAAAAGATCCTTTGCTGTATCTTGAGCATTCATCTTCCCTTTACATTTGAATAAAGCAATAATGCATGGACTTCTGATTACAGTTTAAGCTCCTTGACGCTAGGTAGGCAAATGCCCCCTTTCGTCCATGACTTTTAGGATCAGAAATGTTTCACCACAGACATGGATTACACAGTTGCCTTTAAATTATGCAGTCTGAGCGAGACAATAGCTTTAAAATAAAGCAGAAGATATTTTATGGTTTCTAATCACCTATATACCAAAACACTTAAATGAACCACTGATGGGGGCTGTCACATTTTTAATTCTGTCAATCTCCAAGGAAAAAGAAAAAAGAAAATGGAGAGAAAACAATTATCCACCCTCGAAGATCTGGTATTATTTGCCTGAGGGAAGATTTTAGGATGTTTTAGAGTCCCTCTGATTTATTAGTCTTTGTTTTCATCATTACATTAGAATGTAATCTGATCCACTCTTATGGTCCCACAGAACCATGATCCTTTCTTTCCAAAACATCCACTACAAGACCGGACCTGGCTTTTGGTACTCTTCCTTCTTTAAACTCATTCCAAAAACAGGCTTCAGAGAATGACTTTCTAACGTCAACATAAACTTCAGACTTTGGGTCTCTCTCACAATTGGTCACAGAGTGCAGATGAAACTCAGAGTCAGTGGTGCTCTCAAAGCCAAACACTGAACAAAGATGCAGAGATAAACCCAGTCTTCAAACAACACACAAGCCCATTGGCTTACTTCCGTGAAGGGCCCAAGTTACAGAAACGCCTGTTCTGTAAATGGCTTTGATTACTTTCTCAGGATCATCTGCTCAAACAGTGATATGTCAGTCACTGCTAAGATCTTTAAAGAAAAACATCTTTCACTGGCACAGGATAGAGCATTCAAGAATTCAAAGAAACACTTGTAGATTAAAAAAAAAAAAAAACCTTCAGCATGGCAAATCTCAACCTGTGGCTTTTGGCTTCAAATACTATGGTCAGATTACTTGCATAATACTTTGTTTTTGTGAGATCCTCAAAAATAAGTGGTTAAATATTTTTCATTTTAAAAAGTTTCTTCCTTTTCTATTTGTGATTAGAATAGAAACTGCAAGTTTAGTTTTAAAAAAGTATTTTCCTTCAGAAATCTAACCTACAAATCAACTTCGTTCTGTAAATGACCCCAGACAGATATTAAGTTGGACAAACACATCAAACAACATTAAACAAATAACTATGTGAACTGAATTAATTAGTTACACAATTAATTCTCTACTTTTGGCAAATGCTTGATTCTGTTCTTAAAAGGTTAAATACAAAATAAGAGCGGTTTAATGTCATGAGGAGCCTTGTGTATTTGCTGAACACCAGGAAAACCTTAAAAAGCACAACTTCATTAAATTCAAAGCAAAGAGATTTGACTCCTTTAGAGTCATATAATTAGAGAAAGGACCACAGGGAGAACCGAAGGGTCCTAAAAAGAGCGTGGCCTTGGGTATTGGGAGGATCAGGATTTGAATCCTGGCTCAGTTATTTGCCAGCTGTGTGGCCTTGCACAAGCTACGTAAGTCTCTGAAAATCAGTTTATTCAGCTGTAAAATGAGAGAAATAATGTCACCGCACAGAATTGTTATGGAGATTCGATGAGTTAGACGAAGTACTTGGAATTGGCGTGGCGCCTGACACATGCTCAACAGGATGTCTGTGATCGACGTGAATTCCCTTCTTCTAATTCCCTTCCCTGTGTAAAACTGATGTGGCAGATTGTAGGACTTTGTAATGGTTGTAAATAGTTGGTTTCTTGGGGAAAAAAAAAAAAAAGCTATATTCAAATTATATTTTTAAAATGCTGAAGGAAATCCTGACATGTTACAACACGGATGAACTTTGAATATGTTGCGCTGAAACAGGCCGGTCACGAAAGGACAAATATTGCATGATTCCTCTTGTATGAGGTTCCCAGAGTAGTCAAATTCATAAAGACAGAAAGTAGGATGGTGGTTGTCAGTGGATGGAAGAGAGGGAAATGGCGAGTTGTTTAATGGGTACAGAGTTTCAATCACGGGAAGTGAAAAAGTTCTGGAGATGCACGGTGGTAATGGTCGTACAACAATGTGAATGTACTTAATACCAAAAAAACTACTCAAGAATGATTAAATGGTAAAGTTTATGTTATGTATATTTAACACCCGTCACGCACGTGCACACACACACACTGAAAAGTGCTTGGTGTTTTTAAAAATCTTATAACAAATTCTTTTGGAAAAGTTTGGTTGTTGTTTTTGTTTGTTTGAGACAGGGTCACTCTGTTGCCCTGGCTGGTCAAATCCAATGGCTTCGTATTCCTGCTCATCTCAACTTGACCTCTTAGTAGCTATGTCTCCTTTTGGAACAGTTCTTAAATGGCTCTTTTCCTGAGTGTGCTCTTTAAATGTTGGAGTGTCCCAGAGTCCTCTGCGTGACCCTCTCTCGTTTTGCTCAGCAAGCTCTCCTTATATAATCTCACCCATTTACACACGTGTGAATATGTTTCCGTCTGCTGGTTCTCTCCATCTGGGTGCCCCACTATAAAATGTCCGGAACCAAACTCGGTGCTTCCTTTCTATTCTCCCATTCAATGGCTATAGCTTAAAAAACTCTTCCTTCTCTATTCTTCCATCCCTCCCACAACTGTTATCTGTAGCTCCGGTATGTCACGCAAATTCCACCTTCCAAAATCATATGCAACTTTGTCTTCTCCACCACATCGCTGCTATCAAGGCCTAATCCAGGCCCTTCACCGCACTCAGGTGGACTTTGCAGGAGTCTCCCAACTTGTCTATTCTCTTTAGTCTTCCCCTTCCAGTCCATCTTCCACACTGCTGCCAGGCATTTTCTAAAACATGAATCTCCGCCATTCCTCTAATTTTAAAACTTCCAATGGTTCCCCACAGTCAACGGGGTGAAGGCCAGTCATTCAGCATTACACACATGGCCCTCTCCAATCTCATTTCCTGCTCCTTTCCCACTCCCAATGCCCCTGAACCTTAAGCTCCATTACAACTTCTCAAGAAAATGACAATTCCCACCTCTACAGTGTGGTACATGCTGCTTCTGAAACATGCTCCTTGTTCTTCTCCATTTGGTGAGCAACTGCATGCTCTTAAGGACTCAACTCAAATGCCAATCTTC
Organism: Mandrillus leucophaeus; assembly: GCF_000951045.1. Lineage (NCBI taxonomy): Eukaryota > Metazoa > Chordata > Mammalia > Primates > Cercopithecidae > Mandrillus > Mandrillus leucophaeus. The sequence goes on along the minus strand of NW_012105364.1, from coordinate 3,811,465 downwards.
CCAGACCAACCCCCAGAGTGCAAATTAATTGAAGTGCCCAGAGCAGTTTGTGCAGGAGGTTGCAACGCTTAGCACACAGCACTGCATTTATCTGTTTCTTGCTTCCAAGCCATCCCAGAAACCTTCTCTGTGGAGCACCACAGGACCAGGAGACCTGCCTCACTCAGTTTGCAGTCACCCCTAGATGCTTCATGGCTTGTGTGGTCTACCTCTCTAGTCACACATCTCCCAATCCTTAATGCTCAGGGACTCCACTGCCACACTGATGGACCACCATGGTCCAAGCACGTCTACTACAAGGCTTGGGGAAATCTTTCATTCGTTCAGTCAACTCACATTTATTCCATGTGGAGCTACACGGATGAAACTTGGCTCCTCCCTCAGAGAAGCGAAAACAAACACACAGACAAAAATAACACAGGTTGTAGAAACCTACACACAGTGATTCCCAGGACATTCTGGAGATAGAGGAGCACATAGGAGGACAATGTGCCCAGCAACTGTGGGGCCCTGGAAATGGAAGAGACACTTGGTGGAAGCTTCTAGGACCCACAAGGTCTGAAGGGAGACTCAGAGAACTCAGAGGGAAAGAGGAGGGGATAGGATGAGTGGGAAACAGGAAATGGAAAATATATCAATTAACCAGATTAACTTTCTGTCAATTGCTCAAGTACAAGGAGTAAAAGCCATGATAGAATCTCCAAATATATCCAGATCTTTTTATTTTTTAAATTGACACAGGGTGTCTCTCTGTCACCTAGACTGTAGCTAGTGGCATCATCATAGCTCAGCCTCAACCTCCCCGGCCCAACCAATCCTCCTGAGTAGCTGGGACCACAGGTGTGTGTCACCACACCCAGCTAATTTTTGTATTTTTTGTAGAGATCGGGTTTCACCATGTTGCCCAGGCTGGTCTCGAACTCCCGGGTTCAAGCAATTCGCCTGCTCTCAGCCTCCCAAAGTGCTGGGATTACAGGGGTAAGCCACCGCATCTAGCCCTAGATCTTTAACTGTAAAAGTAAACAACACAGTCAGTGATCTCCGGAGACATATACATTCTCACTCCCTTTTTTTTCTGTCTCCCTCTCTCACACCCACAGACACACAGAAAAAGCTTAATGTCTATGTAATGAATACCTAATGGCAGTACTGACATAGTCAGAGCCTCTGCCCCCTCCAGTCACTTACGATCTGTGCCATCCACAATGAAGGCACCCAGGTGTCCCTCCCTTCTGCCATTCCTTCTCAACATCCCCTGGCCCTTTTGTCTCTTCTATGCTCACCTCCCACGCACACTGCAAAATGAGGCTGCATCATCAGAGGCCGCCCTATTTATTCAAAGATGATGTTACTGAGAACAATCCTATCCTTTTGTGCTAAAATGAACTTATCAACAATAGTTTTTCTTTTTTCACAGCATAAAGACTACTCCTAATTTGGAACCATAGTTATTAATGCTATTGTAATTTAGTTTAAGTCTTAAATGGACCCAACATTTCTTCTTCAAAGGAAAATAGCCCTATCAGAAAAAATAACAATAATATAATCATCATCACACCATGTTACAGAGAAAACTCACATTTAATTTCTGGGTTTGTCAGTGTTTTACTACACCATCTTTGGTCGATTTAATCTCATATCCTTACACAAATCTGTGTTATATCACATAAAGACATTTTTAAATTATTTTCATGTTTTTGCTCCATCTTATTGATAATTATTTCACTAATTTGAAAACAGATTAAATCTATGTCCAGATACAGAACATAAAATAATACTAAATAAGGCCGGGTGTGGTGGCTCATGTCTGTAATCCCAGCACTTTGGGAGGCTGAGGTGAGAGGATCACTTGAGGCCAGGGATTCAAGACCAGCCCGGGCAACACAGCAAGACCCCCATCTCTACAAAAAATTAAAATTAAAATTAAAAAACCAAGACTCTTTCAATTTAGTATTTACATTTGCCGGTTGCAATTTTAATTATATTTTTTATATATTAATTGCATCCCTGCAAGTTCAGTTAACAAAGTATATGAATCATAGAATCACGCTTGAAGTTGGGAGGTAAGGGAGAAGAAAAATAGATCTTTGTCTTGGATCATGATCTGAAATGCTTACCGACCAGGGAGAAGGGAAAGGAAGGGAAATGAATGGGGCTGGGGAGAGCACACATGAGGATAGTTAAAAGCAATATGTAAAGTAAAAAAATAATAAAGTCAGTTGATTTCACATGCAATTAAAAGAGTCCCTGAAAATGAGTGAGGCAAAATCCTCCTCCATTGCCCTCAATCCAAGAGCTGAGTGGAAGTGCCATTCCAGGGAGTCTTGGGGGTACTATCGGGAGGCAGAAAGACATAAGATCTCAAAATCTGAGTCGTGAATGGTATACCAGCCCCTCATCCTCCCACCTCAAGCACTTTGTAAAAAGTTAATCATCGAATTAAATGTTATAATCCAATTTCCAAAATTGCTCTACTCCACTTAAACTGCTGTCACCTATAATAACCTTGCAGGCAAATGCATTCTTTTCAAACATCATTCTCTGCGAATTCTGCAACATCTGAAGCTCTTGATCACTCTGCTTTTTTCCATCCTGCAGGAACCCAATTGGCTCTCCTTTCTCTTTAATCCAACAGACCCAGCTCCCCTTCCTAATCATATCCCAAACCATGGCTTTCCCCAAAGTCACTGCCCTGATTTTCTCTACATAGTCAGTCATTGAAAACTCAACCATCACAGGGGAAGGGATTCTGCTGTCTCCCTTCCATGTGTCTTACCTCTGCCCTCTCACTGCTCCCAACTAAATTCATCACTTGACTGCTAGATCGCATCACTACGATCCACCTCCTGTTTCTCCCTTTCTTCCATTCATCTTTGACATTACTACCAGATTAATCTTTCTCTGGATCCCAGACTTTTTTCCTTTTCAAAATTATACCATCACTCCTCTTTAGGACAGTGTGGTGGTTGTAAAATCTGTTCCCAGATTCTCTGACACACCTCTTTTTAAAAGGTGAAACCTAGCTCCCCTTCCCTTGAATGTGGGAGTAACAGGACATTAACGAAATCTAAAAATATCATTCCATAACACAATTATTATTGGAAATAAAGGAAACAGTAACTTTCCGAGAAAAACGAGAAACCAGAAAATCTAACCAGAAATCTAACAGAAACCTGACCTTAACCAGGGGATCTAAGTTAATATCACCAGTGGTGAGACAGACAGACATCACAGTGCCTCTGAATAAGATGTACTGAGAAGAACACAGCGTCCCTCATGTAGCATTTCTACGGAAAACACAAAACCTGAATACAGGCACGAGGAAGCAACAAACAAACCACTGTTGAAAGACACTACGTAATATTGCCAAGTACTCTCCGAAAATGTCAAAGTCACAAAACACAGAAAGACTGAGAAGCTGTTCCAGGTTAACCAAATGTAACATATGATCTGGTAATTTCTTACTATAAAGATATTTTGGGGATAACAGAATCTGAATAAGGTCTACAGTCAGATAATATTATAGTATCAGTGTTAATATCCCAATTTTATTTATTTATTTATTTATTTATTTAGAGACCGAGTTTTGCTCTTGTTGCCCAGGCTGGAGTGCAATGCCACGATCTCAGCCCATTGCAACCTCCGCCTCCCAGACTAAAGCAGTTCTCCTGCCTCAGCCTCCCCAGTAGCAGGGATTACAGGTGCGTGCCACCACGTCCAGCTAATTTTTGTATTTTTAAGTAGAGATGGGGTTTCACCATGTTGGCCAGGCTAGTCACGAACTCCTGACCTCAGGTGATCCACCCGTCTCGGCTTCCCAAAGTGCTGTGATTACAGGCATGAGCCACCGTGCCCGGCCTATTTATTTATTTTTTGAGACAGAGTCTTGCAATTCTCCTGTCTCAGCAATTCTCCTGTCTCAGCCTCTCGAATGAGTAGCTGGGATCACAGGTGCACGCCAACGCATCCAGCTAATTTTTGTATTTTAGTAGAGATGGGGTTTTGCCATGTTGCCAAGGCTGGTCTTGAACTCCTAACCTCAGGTGACCTGCCCACCTCGGCCTCCCAAAGTGCTAGGATTTCAGGCATGAGCCACCGCACCTGGCCAATATCCTGATTTTTGAAAAAACATTCAACAAGAAGGGGAAAAAAATTAAATTGCATTTACATGCTATTGTCTAAAAATGATATATACACACATATATGTCTTTAATAATATGTGCAAATGTATAGAGATGACTTTTCCAAGCACAAAGTAAAGGTGAAAAGCATAATTGGTAATGGTGATAAACTATTTCTAAGTAAAGGGGTTGGGGTGTGTTTTGGCAGAGGCAGATAGGACTGATAGTAAAACAAAATTTTTACAGCCTAATTTTATAATTACCAAATGAGGGTGGTGATATTATGGAATGTTACTATCTTCTAGTGTTTTTCATTATTTTTTAGGTGTGAAATAGTCATTTATGAAAAATATTGCTTTTATTCAGGACAGAACTTGAAATCAACTGAATTAACTTAACAACATTCATAAATGACCTTAATTCCATACTAATACTCTCATGTTAACATCAGCTGTTTGAGTAAATACAGGAACATAGAAATTATTTCTATCTCTTTATGTAATACAATAAAGAGAGAATACAATCTGTAGAGACTGCGCACATTCTCCAAGAAACAAGTTTACAAGTATTCGCAGCACTGTTCACAATGCAAAAATCATGAAACCCAAACATCAGTCAACAGGAGAATGGAGAAATCGGCATATTCATACTATGAAACTATGGCATAGTTTCATACAATGGAAAGCTAAACAGCAATGAATATTAATCACCTAGAGCTACATGCATCAGCACTGTTAAAACATCAAAATCCTAATGTTTAGTGAAATAAGTACAGAAGAATATATCCAGTATGATTCTGCTACATAAAGATAAAAAACAAGCGAAACCAAACATTGTTCATAAATGTGTGGGTGTGTAACCATATATACACACACACACACATTTTATATATATATATATATATTTTTTGAGACAGAGGGGGTCATTCCATCACCCAGATTGGAGTGCAGTGGCACAATGACAGCTCACTGCAGCCTCAACATCCAGAGTTCAAGCAATCCTCCCACTTCAGCCTCCCAAGTAGCTAAGACTGCAGACATGCACCACTATGCCTAATTTTTTAATTTTGTAAAGATAGGGTCTCGCCAGGTTGTCCAGGCTAGTCTCAAACTCCTAGTCTCAAACAATCCTCCTGCCTCAGCCTCCCAAAGTGCTGGGATTACAGGCATGAGCCACCGCACCCAGCCTGGGCTCCATTTTTTTAGGCAGGATAGCCCCGGAAGGGAAAGAGTTCTCTGTCAAATCCTCATGGCTTCACAGACAACTTGAAAGTATCCAGTTCTTTCCCATCTTATTTCTGTGCTCACCAACAAAAGTTCTGATCCAAGTTTCATTCTTTCAAAAAGTCTACAGCTGGCTACAGCACATCTCCCACTGCCAACTAATACACTGGAGAATTCAATCTCATGTAAGCTTGCTTGGCTTGGATAGCTTTACTCAGTCTCACAATCTCCATCCACCCTAAATGAATTGATAAAATCAAATTTCTTCACCTGCAAAGTCACACCTGGGAATTCGGATCAAATGGTACAGAGTTCCTCTCTTCCTGAAGTCCTGCCTGACAGGAATGTAACTGCCACTGCTGAAATGTTAACTTTCCAGAAGCATCTATCAAGGGCAGACCATCTGTCTCCATTAACCACAAGATGCCTAATGGACACCGGGAGCAATTCAACACTCACTAATTAACAAACACTGGCCTTCAAGAGAAGAGGCTCTAAGTACCAATCGATAACTTCGTGTTAATCATTAACAAAATAGAAAATAAACTATGGCTGAGTTAACTCCGAAATTAATTTTAACATTTCATGCAACATCTCAAAACAGAGAAAAAGCAATTTTAAAGGGTAAATATCACAGAAGTTCGTCATATAATTATATAAAAATTATCACACAAAATAATCAAACTGCTATCAAATAGACATAACTTACTAGTAACAGATTTATAGCATTTACCCAATAAGGCTTTCTTTTAACCTTCACATAATCTTCAGTAAAATCTAAGAAGCTGTCTTTTAAAAAATATCAGGCATTAGAAACATGATTTTTTTAATTGAAAAAATAGGCAGACATTATTTCTAAATGTTTTCTCTTAGCAACTTTTTTAACACACCATCTTTTGTCCTCAAAAAATGGTATGAATAGGCCAAGCATGGTAGCTCACTCCTATAATCCCAGCACTTTGAGAGACCAAGACAGGCAGGTAACATTTGAGGTCAAGAGTTTGAGACCAGCCTGGCCAACATGGTGAAACTCCGTCTCTACTATTACAAAAATAAAAAAATTAGCTGGGCAAGGTGGTGCACGCCTGTAATCCCAGCTACTCTGGAGGCTGAGGCACGAGAATCACTTGAATCTGGAAGATGTAGGCTGCAGTGAGCTGAGACTGTACCACTGCACTCCAGCCTGGGCAACAGAGCAAGACCCCATCTCAAAAAATAGTATGAATACATCAACAAGGCAAACTCTAAATCCCAGTCATCATCTTCTGTACTTCTACTACACCTTCCTTTGTGCTTTCCCTTGTGAAATTCCATTACTTCCTGGATATCAGATTCCCATCAAGCCCCTACTCTCCCTACTAGCAGCTCCTGAAAAAATAACTTCTTACACCATGAGTATCTCAGTCTATTAAAAAGTGGCACAAATAGCAAATTTCCCTTTGTTATGGACTGAAGGCTTGTGTCTCCCCAGAATTCATATGTTGAAACCCTACTCCCTGACGATAGGATTAGGAGGTAGGGTCTTTAGGCGATAAGTAGGGTTAGATGAGGTCATGAGGATAGAGACCTTAGGAATGAGACTGGTGTCCTCATAAGGGTCCAGAGAGCTTGCTGCTTCTCTCCACCATGTGAAGACCCAGGGAGAAGGTGCCATCTATGAACCAGCAAGCTGACTCTCACCAGATACTGAATCTGCCAGCACTTTGATCTTGGATTTCCCAGCGTCCAGAGCTGTGAGAAATAAATGTCTGTTGTTTATAAACCAACCAGTCGGCAACAGTTTGTTACAATAGCTCTAATGGACTAAAACACCCTTCAAAACTGAAATAATAAAATTTTTCTCCATTGTCTGTGCCTCACGTCTCATTCTCCAAATCTTTTTAGGCTGTAAAGAGAAGTATGCTCCTACATGTTACAGAGCTAATAATGGTAACAACAAAAGCCTATGCGTGCTTCTTTACCATTTATTTCTGAATAAGTAATATTCACATAGTTCAAAATGCAAAATAGAACATAAAAGGTAAAAAAGGAGTATTCAGAGAAAAGTCCACCTGTCCCCCAGATACCTAATGTCTTATCTCAAAAGCATGGAATATTATGGTTCTTTTTCTATCCTTCCAGAAATATTATATCTATATACATGCAAATGTTTATAAACTCTCTTTTTTCACATTCTTCTATGCCTTGTTCTTACTCAGGATTTCATTGTACAGCAGATCAGAATACAATGAGCTTCCTCTTTCTATTTTATGGCTACATATGACTCTTCAAATATGTGTAAACCAGTTTCTGTGGTTCTAGCCTCACCACACCAATTTATTCAATATATGTGGTCCCAGACAAGTCTGACATCTTTTTTAAGAAAAATAAACACTCTTTCATGTTTAAATATTTTTTATATGTTAAGCCAGGTTATTGCATCAATACTAGACTTTGTGGGTGTGACAACAGTTTGGCAGGTATATATAGAAAACAGTCCTCCTTAGCTTGTATTTAGAGGTGAAATGTCATGATGTCTGCAACTTACATTCAAACGATGAGGCAAAATAATACAAATATGCATGGTTACCACCTATGGTTCAAAATACACACACCTGGAACAAGCCAGCAAGCACAGCAAAATGTTAACTAGTGAATACAGACGGAGGGTATACAGGTGCTCACAGTACTATTTTTTTAAGTGTGAAATTTTCAAAATATTATAAAAAGCTAGGGCAAAAAGCCTGTATTATTTCCATGGGGTCTCCCTCATTCACCACTGTGAAAGAAAAATAAAATCTCAGGACCCCAAACTCACTATGCCAGAGGGAAAGTTAAGCCTGGAAACTGAATCACGAAAAAACTGCCTTACTTTTGTTCCCAAACAGCTGTAATTTCACATGCTTACTTTATCTTACGTAAAATGTAGATTTACTGAGCACAAGACGAATGCATAATCGACTTTTTCCCCCCACTCCTTTCTTTTCACATGTAAAAATGTAGATTCACTGAGCAGTACTAATCAGAGCCTCCCAAGAATGTAACCACTTGCCTCATTGCCTACCCACTCTCCTTTTTTTTTCCTTCCCCTCCTGCTTTCTCTTTCCACTTTAAATATTGAAGTTCCCAAATTCCTCTTCGGAAAAAGCACAAGACACAGATCCTACTGTGACTTGTGTTTCTTTTTCGGGGGTGCGTCCTCAACCTTGGCAAAATAAACCTCTAAACTGATTGAGATCTGCCTCTGCCACTGTTTGGTTTACACTTTAAAACATACAGTGGTTCTTTCCCAACTCCCAAGCCTATGTCCTAACCTAGCCCAACCACTTCCCTTGCATTCTCCCAAAAGAAAATTAAAATGAGTTCTTTTTAGCTATTCTTTACTACTGGTCCTTCAAATTGCTCAGATTCCATGGCTCCCTGGAGTCTTCCCCTACCGTTGTCTCTTCTCCCTTCTCACCTAGAGCACTCTCTGCGCGTACTCCTTCACTGCACTTCACCATTTCATGGCCTAAATATTGAGAACTCAGCTAGAAAGTAAGCACCTACAGCAAAAAGCCCTAGATGAACAATTCTTTTGTAATTCCCACAGCACCTAACTCATGCCATGCACATAACAGGTATTTAAAAAGTGTTCGCTGAAAGAATGGTTTGTTGTTTTGTTTTGAGACGGGGTCTTACTCTGTCACCCAGACTAGAGTGCAGTGGCATGATCACAGCTCACTGCAGCCCCGGCCTCCCAAGCCCAAGTAATCCTCCTGCCTCAACTTCCTGAGTATCTGGGATCACAGGCACACATCACCACACCTGGGTAAAGACAAAGTCTCACTACGTCGCCCAGGCTAGTCTCAAACTCCTGGACTCAAGCAATCTTCCTGCCTCAGCCTCCCCAAGTGCTGGGATTACAGGCATGAGCCACCACACCCAGCCTAGAATGGGTTTTTAAAACAATTTGGGAACTACTGCTAGGCAATGGGGAAAAGGTCTCAAAGCTCACTGGCAGTCTTCTTAAAAAACCTCCAGTCTTTCAGCTTTTCTTCAGCACTTTAAACTCATCTCATCTTTCCCATCCTTCCACATTGTTAGAACTGTCTTCTCTCTGCCACAAACAATGCCAGATTATCTTACTAAGAATGAAAAAACCTGCTCCACGACCATAAATAAAGCAGCTCTAGAAGTTAGAGGAGCAAAATTATCTTAAATTTTACTTACATGATGAAATTACTCTTGAAGACTGTAAGAAAGTGTAAACCACTTGAAAAAGAGTACTTCTGAGTAACGTGTCCACGGGATATTCCTGCAGTTTGAAACCAGGGAAGACCTGCCTTTTAAAGTGTGTTAACTTTGGTTAATCAACACAATGCTAGAGACATCTGAATACAGAGGCAACTAGCACGTTGACTCAGACAACCTGTGTCTAACAACAACACACGATGAAAAGCTGATTCACTAACGAGAAAAAAAAAGGAATGTTACTAAAAAATAGGGATATCTACTTAAACTGAAATCGCACAAACCTACAATAAGAAGAATTGAAACCTATTTCATTTTTTTTTCACCTGATTATGTCATGGACTTCAGAAGGACCTAAAAATACAACCCTCCGAAAATTAGGATCCAAAGAGGTTAAACACACCTAAGTCCAACATCTCGTAACTCAGAAGTTAAAGTCAAAGCTTGCTTGAGAACTCAAATACAGTGGTCTTCTCATGCTCATTCTGTCCACTTCACTTCTAAATTTCCTAACCTTATCTTTCTGCCCAAAAAGTACAGTGGACAGGGAGGTGGAAGACCTAACTGTGGTCATCCATGCTGCGAACCAGGTGCGTAATTTTAAGTAAATTGTCTCATTTATAAAATGAGAAGATTGAACTCAATGAGCTCTGAAGGCCCTTACAGCTGGAATACACGGTGCTCCTTGAGAGTGGCATAGGTCAGCTGCTATTTAACACAAATTTCACTCTACTACTTTTTTTTACATACCAAACTCTGCTATAGTTTAAGAAATTTAAAAATACTACTTTAACCCAAACAATATCTTTGTTTACCAAAAATTTCCGTATGTAGAAAGGATCCTGAAATTCTATATAGTTATTTATTACCAAAATTTAGGCAAACTGCTCTTTAAACTTCAATCTGAAACCTATTTGAATGCCTATTTAAATTTGAAAGTCTAAACACCAATCTGAAACCGATTTGAATGCCTATTTAAATATCAAAAAAAGCTGGGGAAGTGATACATTTCACATATCTTTTTCATTCAACCTGAAATATGCTACATAAACATGTTAAACTCTTCAGAAATAATTAGCACTGGCTGGGCGCAGTGGCTCACGCCTGTCATGCCAGCAATTTGGGAGGCCGACGTGAGTGGACGACCTGAGATTAGAAGTTCAAGAGACCAGCCTGGCCAACTTGGTGAAACCCCGTCTCTGCTAAAAATATATAATTAGCCCGGTGTGGTGGTGCATGCCTGTAATACCAGCTGCTTGGGAGACTGAGGCAGGAGAACTGCTTGAACCCAGGAGGTGGAAGTTGCAGTGAACTGAGATCATCCCACTGCATTCCAGCCTGGGCAACAAGAGTGAAACTCTGGGCCAGGCACAGTGGCTCACACCTGTAATCCCAGCACTATGAGAGGCTGAGGTGGATGGATCACCTGAGGTTAGAAGTTCAAGACACCAGCCTGGCCAACATGGTGAAACCCCATCTCTACTAAAAATATAAAATTAGCCAGGTATGGTAGTGCATGCCTGTAATACCAGCTACTTGGGAGACTGAGGCAGGAGAACTGCTTGAACCCAGGAGGTGGAGGTTGCAGTGAACCAAGATTACCCCACCACATTCCAGCCTGGGCAACAAGAGTGAAACTCCAGGCCAACCACAGTGGCTCATGCCTGTAATCCCAGCACTTTGGGAGGCCAAGGCAGGTGGATCACCTGAGGTCAGGAGTTCGAGACCAGCCTGGCCAACATGG
>NW_012105364.1:3788347-3800115 GCF_000951045.1 Mandrillus leucophaeus | reverse complement strand
AGCACTTTGGGAGGCCAAGGCAGGTGGATCACCTGAGGTCAGGAGTTCGAGACCAGCCTGGCCAACATGGTGAAACCCCATCTCTACTAAAAATATAAAACTAGCTGGGTGTGGTGGTGCATACCTGTAATACCAGCTACTTGGGAGGCTGAGGCAGAAGAACTGCTTGAACCCAGGAGGCGAAGGTTGCAGTGAGCCGAGACTGTCCTACTGCATTCCAGCCTGGGCAACAAGAGTGAAACTCCATCTCAAAAAAATAAATAAACAAACAAATAAATAATTCGCACCAGCATGCGATTTTACAGACTATAATATCAGAGTAAAGTTTGTCTTTAGTTTTGGACTGCTATTAATCAGGCTAAAAAAAGAAAAAAAAATGCCTACGGTAACTGTAGGATGTTTACTAGGCTATCCATATGAGGAACGGAAGATAGTAAAAGGAAAAAGGAGAAGAAATGGAAAGGAACCAAAAAAGACAAAAAAGGGAGAAAACTGAGTGAGTAAAGAACTCAGGAAAAAAAAGACAATAAATAGGGAGGAAAAGAATGGTCCACAACTGGCTTGCTGATATGACAGGGCCAGGGTGGGCCGGCATCCACAAAATGCTCAGATAGATTCCAGACGTATTCCGGTTTTTTGTTTGTTTTAATTTTGGACAGAAAGTTTACCTAGAGGGGACATGTTTCCTTGTGCCTGCTCCTAGACTCCCTGTTGAAGACTAGGAAGATTCCAATGCATGAAAAGGAACACGAGAATCTACAGTCCAGAATACTCTAGGTCAGGGGTCCCCAAGTCCCGGGCTACAGACAGGTACTGGTCCATGACCTGTTAGGAACTGGGCCACGCAGCAGGAGGTGTGCGGTAAACTAGCCAGTAAAGCTACATCTGTATTTACAGCCGCACCCCATCACCCGCATTACCTCCTGAGCTCTGCCTCCTGTCAGATCAGCAGCGGCACTGAATTCTCATAGGTGCACCAACCCTACTGTGAACTGCGCATGTGAGGGATCTAGGCTGTGGGCTCCTTATGAGAGTCTAATGCCTGATGACGTGTCACTGTCTCCCATCATTCCCAGATGGGACCATCCAGTTGCAGGAAAACAAGCTCAGGGCTCCCACTGATACTACATTATGGTGAGTTGTATAATTACTTCATTATATATGACAATGTAATAATAATAGAAATAAAGTGCACAATAAATGGAATGTGCTTGAATCATCCTGAAACCATCCCCCACCCCAGCCATCCGTGGAAAAATTATCCTTCACAAACCAGTCCCTGGTGCCAAAAAGTTTGGGGACCGCTGCCCTAGATGACTGACCTGCAGTGTCCAAGACCCAACATGTTCCTGAGGAGTAATCTTACCAGAGCTTACAGTTCTTACTCCAAAAGAGCATGATGATCAAAAAACACGTTTTAGGAAGTAAGATGAGTATTTATGCAATCACAGTTCAGTGCTTTAAAACAACTGTTACTCTCCAAAAACAACAATAAATGCAGTCAGAATGCATGCATTGCCAATGGACTCTCGGGAGCCACTGTGGTCTCCCTCCACAATGCTGACGGCTTTCTGGGGTCAGAGGCTGGACCACTCAGACACAGAATGAGCCAGGACGTGCTGCCACTGTTTCCCACAGAAGAGCAAATGTTCTTCGGTTATTGCAAGGCATGATTTCTTACACAGATGATCACTTTTAACACTTTAGAGCAATTCTGTTGGTTGGGTATTTCTGTTGTTTAGAATCCCAAATAATATTTTATTTTTAAAAAACATGTATCTCAAAAACATTCTGCAGATGATATGAAACGACTAAACAGGGTACTGATTAAGCCTATAAAATCCTTGCTCCAAACTGCTTGTCAGGTAGTAACAAAGATATATGGCAAAGAACAAACCCCTATGTTTCTTTTTCAGGAGAACTAAATTAGCAGCAGAAAGAATCTCAATTTAAAATCCTTTAAAAAGAGGAGTAAAGGGGGATTTTATATCTTTTTCCATAAAAATAAGAGACGTGTAAGCAGAGTAACTTTTTGTAAGCTAAGAGGCATAAAACAAACTACAGATTTCAAAGATAAAATCCAAAATAAACGGCATTAAAAAAAAAAACTTTCATTTGCTATTAAATACCTGAATTTTCAGGCAATACATGCTAAAAATAGAAGAGTCACCACAAATTATTTTGGAACTGAGCCTATAAAAAGTAGGTCTTACAAAATTCTAAACAGCTAAAAACTAGGAATAGCTAAAGGAATATGAATGACACTAAGGACAAAAGATTAAATAAATGTTCTTAGCATAGCAGTAACTAATCTCTCTGGAAACATAAACAAAAAAGATAAACACAGAGTTTTAAAAATAAACAATATGTGCAATGAATGCATGATACATCAATACAAAAGCAGACAGCAAAACAACTGTCAGTGGCCTTGACAATGGACAGATAAGTAGCTTGGTGAACATAACAAAAAGATTCAGTACTAACAAAAATGTCCCTAGAAATAGGACACTAGCACTTATGGTCACAAGCCACACACAATTTTGCAAGAGAAAGATCTGAAGTGGCATTTTTTTATGAGTTGTACAAGAATTGACAGAGGTATGAAGCAGGTTCCCAGAAACTCCCCTAGTAGTTTAAATACCATCACCGAAAGAATGACTTTAGAAGGTGACTGCCTCCTTCGTGGAGATGAAAAGCAGCAGAATATTTCACACCTGTGTCAGCAACTTTTCCAAAGTGTAATCCAGGTTCAATATTCGGGTCTTCTAACGTAGATAGCACAAAAAAAAGAGAAGGGTGCCCTCCTGACCCATCCCTAACTCCTGAAGAAGAGGGCCAGCCACACGGCAGGCAGTCTAATTTAAGGAGTCCAAGATCGTTTTACCTGGGGACTCAAAGGTATCACCCCTACAGAGACCAGTCTTGATTACTGGGTACCTTTCAAGTGCTGGAGTTTCCTGGGAGGATCTACAACCATACCGCCGTATGAATAATCTCAAGCACAGCATTTTAGGGCTGGAAAGACCTTTCTCCATCCAACCTCTCATTTCAGATGAGCAGAGACTCAAATCTCTCGCAGGGTTCCATAGCTAGTTGGCACTAGAAATCCAGCGGAAATACTGTAAGCAAGCTTGTCCAAGATGTGGCCCAGGACAGCTTTGAATGCGCTCAACACAAATTCACAAACTTTCTTAAAACACTATGAGATTGTTTTTGCAATGTTTTTTTTTTTTTTTGCATTTTTTTTTTTTTTTTTTTTTTTTTTTTTTTTTTTTTTTTTTTTTTTTTTTTTAGCTCATCAGCTATTGATAGTTTTCGTGTATTTTATGTGTGTCCCAAGACAGTTCTTCTTCCCGTGTGGCCCAGGGAAGTCAAAAGATTGGACACTCCTGGAGGTGCAGCACAGTATCAAATACTACTCTACCGCAATACTTTTTCCAACAAACTACATAAGACCAGTCACAGCCACCAGAAAGAGAACTTCCCACTTAAGGAGGAAGAGGAAAATGTGGAGGAAATCCACGAGGGGGGTTTCTGGCCAACCACAAGTCAGCATGGGATGCTGGACACCTGGCTGTGCGAGAAACAGAAACATGAGAAGTTGGAAGAAAGGAGCATAAAGAGATGGGAGAAGGCAAAGGCAGACACTGCCACTTAAGCACTAGTCTTATTAAGTACAAGAAAAAAGAACTGTCATTAACATCCTAACTCTCTAAAGTACAGGAGCCTTTTTGAAGGGCTTGAGGAAGTGGCAGAGACAAACTCCTGGAAAGCCTGGGGAGGTGATCACACAGCAGCTCCCTGATTCACCTATTCAGAGGTGGTCCCAGCATCTTGTTAAGCAGACTGCCAACCCCAGCCTCACACTGTCAAGTCTGAAGGATTCAAAACAGTTTCACAGATTTAATTACGAAGATTATGTCACAGATACGTATTTGAGTCAAGAAATGAGTACAGATCTGGGTAGCAAATCACACGTAGCTCTTTTTAAAGAGAAAGAGGTGATCAAAATCTAAAGCTGTGTCCGTGAAACACAGTCTCAAAGCAATTACTCATATGCCAAATCAACTCTTAAGATTTTAAGGTTCAATCCTTTTATAAAAGCAGGGGGACAACATACAATTTCAAGATAAAACTAAAACTGGTAGTGTGAAAAGCAGAGAAGTCTCACGGTCTCAGCCCAGCTTCGTGGTCTGCACTATACAAATGATTTGTTTCCTAATCCATAAAGCACGCCTAGTAATAAGCGTCACGTGTGCCTTCCAGAAACTTGATTTAAACAAGGTAACGATCATAAAGCAATCTAAAAATGTAAGCACTGCATGAATTCTGGACATAATTTTGGAAAGGCATTTGATATGAGTCAAATAATAGCACCTAGCGATATTGCAAAGTATTCGCCAGAAATACTACAAAAAAGGAAAACTTACTCATTTGTTATTTTCTAACAAAGAACCCTGTGCTATTGAGTAGTCTTGACATAGTTGATATGTCTTTTAAAAGTTTTAGGACATTTAAAAACTTAAAACATTCCATTTTTGTCTTCCCATTCCCTGCTCACCAATTTCTTCTATTTCTCTGCTTTCAGGTAAAGTTATATACATTTTCCTCAAAGTTTTAACTTTTCTTTCCTCTCCAATAAATTCAATCGTATTAGAATATACTGTCAAACCTCACTTCGATTCAACTAAGACCTTGAGTCCATCTGAGTCTCGGCACCTGGAGTCTGGTTTAACATGGAATGCTTCCAGAGCACCATCTGTCCTCTTTGAATGCCCTGGAATCTCCACCAAATGCCTCCCCAAGACCTTCCCTCCCCATAAACATACACTCTAAGTAAGAACGGTGTGCCTGCTATGCAAGCGCTGCTTGAAGACAAGTCTCCTAGTAACCCCACCCCCTTTCCTACCAGATTCCAGCCCCACAGTGCCCTCATTTAGAAACTACAGAGCCACCACTATTCTCCAAGGTCATCAAAATCAGGAATGACTGTGCCCTAACGTACTCATCCATGCCCCTGATGGACATTTCCTTCCTGCAACCCTGATTCTTCCATGAGGCTGTTATCTTCAGGGGATGTCCAAGTTAATGCTGTCACAGTCTATTATGGACCCAAATCCATGGAGTTTTGTCTAGAAAATACTATGTCTCACGAAAATCATTTTATCTAGAGAGTCCACAAGTATATAATGTGCTGCATTATACTCTGTAGCTGCATATTAAGAGAAGACCACATACAGTGTCATGCACTGTAGTCCCAGCTATTCAGAAGGCTGAGGTGGGGGGATTACTTGAGCCTAGGAGTTCAAGGGCAATCTAGGCAATCTAGCGAGACTCCATTTCTAAAAATAAATTGGTCAGGCACAGTAGTTCATTCCTGTAATCCCAGCACTTTGGGAGGGTAGGGGTGGGAGGATGGTTTGAACCCAGGAGTTCGAGACCAGCCTGTGCAACAAGGCAAGATCCCATCTCTAGAAAAAAAAATATTTTTCATTTAGCTGGGTGTGGTGGCACAAATCTGCAGTCCCAGCTACTCAGGAGGTTGAGGTGGGAGGATCACTTGAGCTCAGGAGGTTGAGACTGCAATGAGCTATGATTGTACCACTGCACTCCAGCCTGGGTGACAGAGTGAGACCATTTCTAAATAAATAAAAGGCATTTGGTTAGATTTAATACAACATTTAGGTTTAAGGAGTAGTAAACAGTTTTGTCATTTAATAACATCAGAAATACTTTAATATATTTTAACTGGGGATTTCTACTTTAGCTAAGTAGGAACACCCAATCTGAGTTTTAACAGACCCAATATTTTTGGAAAATATATGGAGTTCTCAAGAAATTCTAAATAAAATTAATTTAATCCATTTTAAACTTTTACAACTCAGTCTGCCATAGAGCAATTTTTAAATGACATAATCCTTTAGAAATCAAGCAGTGATCACTGCTAAAAGTGATGGGGGTGGGAAGAACAGGCAAAAAAAAAAAAAAAAAATCACAGAACTTTAGAAGATACTGTCTATCCCAATGGTTCTCAAAGTTTGGCCCTCTGACCAGCAATGTCAGCATTACCTGGAAACTTGTAAGAAACATACATTAGTGGGCCCACCCTAGACCTACTGAGTCAGAAACTCTGGGGTGCGGCCCAGTTAAGTGTGTTCTTCAGTGATTCTGATACACACCAAAGTTTGAGAACCACAGGTTCAATCCAACCACTCCACCGATGAGAAAGAAGTGAAGTCAGTAACATTCTCAAACTCGAACAAGTCAGTGACCTTCAAAATGATTCTTAAACTATATACCTGAATCCAAGTAGTCCCATAGGATCTTCTAGGCAAAAATATATCCTGATCTTTTGTAGCATTAATTCTAATATCATTACTATCTACTCAGACACAGGCAAGTATTTTTGTCATGAGTAATTTACATTTAATACCTAAAAAAGAAGACTTGGCCGAGCGCAGTGGCTCATGCCTGTAAACCAACACTTTGGGAGGCCGAGGGGGTGGGTCCCTTGAGCCTAGGAGTTCAAGACACACCAGGGCAACATGGCAAAACACTGTCTCTACAAACAACAACAAAAAAATCCCACAAATTTGCCGGGCATGGTAGCATGCGCCTGTAGTCGCAGCACCTCGGGAGGCTGAAGTGAGAAGACCGCTTGAGGCCAGGAGGTTGAGGCTGCAGTAAGCTGCGATTATGCCACTGTACTCCAGATCCCATCTTGAAAAAGATAAATAAAGATTTTTTTAAATAAAAAAGACTTCACATGTGACCTCGCTACAAAAATGACAACTCAAATCTCACAGGCTCTTTCTGTGTGGTTGGTTGGGTTAGCTTTTGTTGCTATTAGCAGTCGTGGGTTTTGTCTTGTTATGCTCGTGTTTTGGTTTGGTTTCAAGGGCAACAGCAGGAATTGACGGAACACGTGGTTGATAATTTTGTTTTCGGTTCGGGGGCTTTTATTTTTTTTGCCCCACCCAAAAGGTTCACAGCAAAGGTATTTGAGAAGTAAGGACTAAAGGACTAGGAATTGCTTAAAAGATAAGTCTTCCCATTTTATCTTGGAATGTATTCTATGACTTTTTTTTTTTTTAAGACAACAGATTTGTATTTCCAATTGTGTTTGACTTACTCTATGATAACATTACTTTTCATTTGTGGAACATGTAGTGGCAGAATGATAGGAAGACAACATTTATCCTAGGAACAAGCTGTTGTGGATGAAGACGGGCCTAAAATCCAAACACACATAGCAGCACAAAGTAGGTTAAGTCTGATGCATAGTATAGACAGCAGACTATGTGTATCACCTCTTAAAGGTACTAAACCAAATATTTGGCTACAATACAACCCCCAATATAGGATCTACTACATGAAACAAAATCAACAATTTTTGGTCTTAGGGCTCTTATTCTATATATATATTTCAAAGCCCAGTAGGGGTTATCTACACAATTAAACAAGTTTCTGTTTACATTTTAAACATCCTGTTTGACAACCTTGTAACTCGGGTGCTAGGATTACCATAGAAAAAAAGTCATAGAATACATGAGATTTGGAAGCTGAAGAAAGAAATGTTTCCATTCCTGTTTGTCATGGTTAAGGTGTTTTGTCAATGTCATGCCACACTAGAGATAATATTTCCAGTCCTTTTTTCAGACTCCATTAACATATACAATTACCAAACAAACTTTGATTTTATAACCCAAACTTTCTAACATAGTTCAGTGCATGATTTTATTTTATTTTATTTCCTCTAAAGAAGTTATCACGGGCCAGGTGCCGTGGCTCACACCTGTAATCCCAGCACTTTGGGAGGCCGAGGTAGGCGGATCACCTGAGGCCAGGAGTTCGAGACCAGCCTGATCAACATCGTGAAACCCCATCTCTACTGAAAATACAAAAAGTAGCCGGGCGTGGTGGCACACACCTGTAATCTCAGCTACTGGGGATGCTGAAGCAGCATAATCTCTTGAATCTGGGAGGCAGAGACTGCAATGAGCTGAGATCGTGCCACTGCACTCTAGGTGACAGAGAGACTCCATCTCAAAAAAAAAAAAAAAAAATTACCATGGATGAGTGCACAATGCAACAGAAACAACTACTTCAATTTGATTTATACTTCCAACTCTCTCTGTATGACCTGAGCACCAAATCTTCTTGTGACTTTATTTTTCAATCTGTCATCAAATAAGTGTAACAATTCCTGCTACATATCTTAGCAGAAAGAAATCAGAGTCACAGAGCTAACAATAGTACCCCTGGAGAGACTGCATTCCTTAGAAGAACTATAAAGCCAGTGGTGTAGTTACTGGTTACTTCTCTTCTCAGCTCCATGATACAGCCTCTGAAGCTAAACTGGAAGGCTCAAGTTAATTGAACATTCATTCATTCAACATATATTTAAGAGCACTGACAGGTGCTGAACAGCATATTAGGCCTTGGAGATAACAATGGTCAGCAAGACAAGCACAGTTCCTTCCCCTCACAATGCATCTCAGAAAAGTACTGATTCAACTCATAGGACTTTCATTCAGTGTATACGCCAAGGGCTCATATCCATTTGTAAATAATTACTCATAATCATAATTACTAATAATCACTCCATTCTGCTCCTGAAAAAGGGAGACCACATGCACTACATGGAAAGCCACAGAACACACGAATGCTCCATAATATGAAGGCCCCACATAGGCCAAAAATATCACCCACTAAGCACCTTATAATCTATGAAGGGGAAGCATGGTGTTAAGACCTAGAAGATGACTGCAGACTTTTAAAGGCAGAATACCTTAGCCTAAATGATGATCTGTCAATTACAGGATTTAAACACAAACATATCCTCTGTAACTGTGCCATCCAATACAGTAGCCACTAGCAGCTATTTACATTTATCAAGTAGAAATTCAATTCTGGCCAGGCACAGTGGCTCACGCCTGTAATCCCAGCACTTTGGGAGGCTGAGGCAGGCGGATTGCTTGAGTTCAGAACCAGCCTGGGCAACATGGCGAAACCCCATCTCCACTAAAAACACAGAAATTAGCCAGGCATGGTGGCAGGTCCCTGTAATCCCAGCTACTTGGGAGGGCTGCAGTGGGAGGATCGCTTCAGCCTGGGAAGCAGAGGTTGCAGTGGGCCAGGATAGCACCACTGCATTCCAGCCTTGGCGACAGAACAATGCCCTGTCTCAAAAAAAAAAAAAAAAAAGAAAGAAAAGAAATTCAGTTCGTCAGTCACACTTAATGTGCTCAATAGCCACAAGTGGCTAGTGGCTACTACACTGGATAACACAGATTTATAAATCATTTCCATCCTCTCCAAAAGCTCTATGGGACAGTGCTGCTCTACAAATACCTCTGTAATAATCTGAAAATTACAACAATGAAACGTGATGAAGCACCTGTGCTCTGTTATGGCACATCAAAGCACGTCCACTGGTAACGTAGTACTTCCTTCCCAAGTAAGTCGAAAAGTAAAAACAACCTTGGGCATCTCTTCCAGCATATATTAGTAATCAAGAAAATTCACACCATCCAATCGGCCAAAGGAATTCACAAATTCCTTTGTTTGTGAAGGATGAAATTCACAAACAAGTGAAAAACTGATATTTTGCCCCTTCCTATTTCTTTGATAATGTGTTACTAGTATTGTGTACTTTCTGTGTAAGTTTTGTCTTGGGGTGCTTGCAGCTGTGTTTTTAGCCTGGTAGCTAGTAGCAGAGAAGGAGGTGAGGACAGTTCAGAATGAAGATGAGTGGTTCAGGAAAACACCGACACAGATAATGCAACTTAAATGGAAGTAAATTTAATTGCGACCAGTGCAATAAACTTAAGTGCTCACTGTGTGCCAGTGATGTGCAGATAAACAAGTCACCATTCCCACCTTTGAAGAGCCCAATTTAGTAGTGGTGTTCAATATGTAACAAACACAATGAGATATGCTGTGATATAACGCAGTAAGACAAGCATATATACAATGCAGAGATGACGCAGGGAGGGTATTTTTTCAATGGTTTCTGAGGAGAAATCAGGGAACATTTCCTGAAGGAGGTATCCAAGAAGCAGAAGAGCAAACTAAGCAGAGCCGTGCACAGGAACCCCAAGTGGTTTGGCAATGCTGGTGAAAAATGTGTTTCATGGTTAGGAGGATGGGGGTGGACAATGGGAGGAGGGAGATGGGGCTACAGAGCTATTTCCACACCAGACCACAGATACTCACGTTCCAGTCATGTCTGCCTGAGCAGGTCTGTAAGCCTTCCTCACCAAAACTGCAAGTAATATGAAAACCAATCCCTAAAATTTGTTAAATAATATACCCATGCCTGCCATAGAGGTTAACAATATTTGACAGCAATCAACAGGAATATAAAGTTCTTTGTGACGCGGTACTCTTAATACATACTGGTCACAAATACACTGTAGCTAGTATCATTTGTTTTCAGGGAGAAACCTCTGTTTACTATGAGTTTTCTTTGGAATCTCTGTACAGAAAACACTAATGAAATAGACTACTCCCACATCTAAACGTCCCACCAACAGTTTATCTGACCAGGAGACAAATGAAACAAATTAAGAGGAGAAAGGAGATGCAACAGCAAAGTTTCTGTACTCCAGACCAGTTTTTTTTTTTTTTTTTAATCCAAAATGCTAATGGCAGAACTTCTGCTACTCTGTACCACATTGCACCTCTGGGTACATCCAGCTGTGACCACACCACAACTGTATCGCATCCAGCAACCTAAAACACTCTTGTGGTTGCTCATGCAAATACTTGGAAAATATTTGCCTCTTCCGGACTCTCCCCTTCATATTATACAAATGCTCAAGTCTCAAAAACAGAACAAGAAACTTCCAGAGAACCTATTCACTTCAAATTACGGAGATCCCCTCTCTCCTTAATCCACAATAAACTTCTGGAAAAAGTCGCCTACAGGCCTTAAAGAATCTCCAAATGATTTTCCTCCCTTATAAAAGCAAAGCTTTTCAAACAAAAATCTTAACAGCAGAAATGTACCCACATAAACCAGCTGGCCCTTAGGAGAACATAAGTACTACTATTCACACAAACATAGGGCCCTTAGGCAAAGGGACGTTTTCCACGAGGCATACGTGTCTGTTGAAAGTAAGCGTTCTGAACTCGACCTCTCTAAGTCCTAGGTACAGTCGTCCTCCCTGATTTAACTCCAAGCTTTCACTCCTCCAACTGTAAAATAGGGGTAACAGTACTTTCACGAGTAGATCCATGTATGGGGAGCCACAGTATCTGACACAGAGACCCCACTGAGTGACAGATCAATATGTGTTAGCTATTTTAGCTGTTCTTACTATTTTGTCCCTAAATAGGTATGATTTCACAAGTAGCTATTCCATCAAGCTGGTTACCTGTATAAATTCGCACTCTGCACCAAAATCACTTACGGGGAAGTGGGGGTTAAAAATACACCGTCCAGGCCCTATTTGGATGTGGGTCCAATTGGTCTGGGATTGGGTTGGGCGTTAGAACTCTTTTTAAAGCACTCCAGTTGGTTATAACGCGCAGCCGTCCTTCAGGAGCACACAGAAGTGTCTACACGTCCACAGAGATGTACACACCACCTGTAAGATCCAAGTTTTGAGTCCAGCAGCGCAGGTAGGCCCTCCCGCCTGGACAAGGCTCCCCGAAGCGCTGCGACGATGAACCTAGCACTGCTCGCCGAGAAGCGCCAAACCCCTCACCCAGCGCCGGGCCACCCGCAAGACACGGCTCCATCGGGGGTCACACGCCCCCTC
>NW_012105364.1:3783488-3787712 GCF_000951045.1 Mandrillus leucophaeus | reverse complement strand
CCCGGCGACCGGGGCTGCGGCCCCTAGCTCTGCGAGGGATCCCGAGCCTGTGCCCACCCCACCTCGGACGTCACCCTCTTCGGACCACCCAACCCACACCTTCCGCCTAGGGCGGGGCGCGGGGAGGACGGCTACGAGCTGTCAGGAGCCTCCAGCTTTCCCCGTGACGAAGCTCACCCTCGCCTTGATCGTCGCCACTCACCCAGCAGCGGGCTGCGAGCTGGAGCAGACGTTTACACCGAGGGAGGACTGGGGGGAACGTCTTGATTTTTCTCCCTAATTTGCCACACACACAGGAAAAAACAAACAAACAAACAAAAAACAGCAGACGCAGCTCTACCCTTGGGCTGGCTTTAAAGCTTTTAAGCTTCCCACGTCATCCTACCCCATGCAACAGACTTACCGAATAGCAATGCCCACCCCACACACCTGCTAGGTAACTCGCCTTCTGGAAATCGGGGGCCCCACCCACCCCACCTTCTGGAAACCTGCGCCTGGGGTGGGGTTGAAGAGACACTGTCTGATATCCTAAAGTCAGAGGGCGTGAGGGGACCGGCACCCCTCGCCCCACCCAGGCGCGCTGCAGCCTCCCGTCCCCGTCTCCAGAGTGCACCAAGGCATCCTGCGTCCCTGCCGGAGAAAAGAGGGACGGGGCCAGAGGCCCGAGTTCCAGGGAGTTGCTGATTCCAGTGGAGAACCGAGACACCGTGTCCTTTCTAATTAATAAGCATGCCACCCCCCAACTCCAACCCCCACCCCCCCCCGGCCTTATTTCTTGTTGACAGCAAAGGTGGGGGACGTGGGAGAAAGGCGAGAGTTGTCTCTAGGTTCGGGATGTTGGGCTGCGCGGAGGGAAGAGGTGGGATCTCGAAATGGAAACAGTTCCCCCTCCCTCCCCCCTCCCCTCCTCCTCCTCCTCCTCCTCCTCTTCTTCTGTTTACCTCAAGTTTGAATTTTATCTGCGCAACATTAGCTGGAATGCGGACATTGAAAAAAAAAAACACACACACTCTCTCAGCCCGGCGGCAGCTCCAGAGGAGCCATGTGGCATCAAGCCACAGCAAAGGGGAAAAAGTGCTCTTAGCAACACAAACATGGCGAAATCGCTCCCACAAGCCGGGTTCCCGCGACAGCCCTACCTTCCCCCGCTCGCCTTCCGAAGGTCCTGGCCAGGAACCGCAGACCCTTTCCGGGGGGCGGCGAGGGGGCCCCGGGCCGAGCGAGGGTGGGCGCACGGGGCGTGCTAAGGGGAAACTGACTAGCCAGCCGATCAGCCCCGCCAGGAGCGGAGGGGACGCCTTTTTCACGCCCTGAGATCGCAAAGGAGAGCAAAATTCCCATCCCAAAGTCCTGCGGGACTGGCTTCCCCACCCGACGAACTTACCCCAGGGCTGAACGCACGCTGCTTAGCTCCTTGCCTCGTTCCTTCCTCCCGGGCGCGACGAGAGGGGAAAACGATGCGCACGTAGATTTGTAGAGAGTATTCTTGAGAATTTCCCTGGGATGGATGGGGAGGAGCGGTGGAGACTCAGGAGACAGGTGCCGCGCTGGCCTGGGCTGCCGGCTAAAAGTTGTTCTCCGCGCGGTGGGCGGTGGGGTCCCCGGCCAGGGCCGAGGACCCCGGCTCCCTGCCCCCCGGCGTCGCCCACTTGTCACGCCAGGCTGCTGCGTGCGCTCGGCTGCAGGGGAGGTGGCGTAGTTTCTCTTCCTCCCACCTCTTCTCACTCACTTGTTTTTGTAGCCGTGGGCTCCCCTAATGCTTTCCTCTCCACAATGTTGTTTCATTATATCATGTCCATCATGTGACACCAGAGAGGCCTCTCTATGGAAACTTAAAGGGGCTCCCACGTGACTGCAGCAGCAACAACAGCAGCAGGACTGGCGGCGGCGGCCGCAGCGGCGTCCGTACCTCCACCCACCGGGAGCCCCTCGCAGCATCCCGGAGGGGCTTCTGGCGCTGCAAGAGCCCAGATCGGGGAGCCACAGCATCCGGGAGCCGTGGTGTCTGTGCGTGCGTGGAGTCTGTGCTCATGACATAGGAAGCCGAACAGAAGGAGCGTCCTCAAATCCTTTCCTACAGTCACCAAACCCACGCTCTGTTAAAATGACATTTCATGGCTCCTACTTTGTTTCCTCGGAGAGCAATGAGTTTTCTATCAGGCCTGATTCAGTTTGACAAAAGTCAAAAAGAAAAACCGGATTTGTCCCTCTGCAAGTTCAGTCAGATCGCTGGGAGAACAGAAATGACAAAACAATAATAACAGAAATAGAACCAGGCATTTGATACATAATTACCATCACCACGGCTTTCAAGCTTTCTGGAATTACATTCCTCCAGTAACTGTTGATGATGCTTGCAGGAGGCAAAATGCAATGCAGTTTTTCTCTTCCGCAGCTATATTAGGGCTTTGTTGCTGACAACAGTGAAAACTTGTTTGTGTCAGGAAGTGAGGTACGGAGATATGACCTGGAAGGTACAGACAAAACCAAAGTGGCAGTTTTTGCATTACTTTTCTGACCACATTCTTTCAAATGGTGACAAGAAGGCGGTCTGCTGTAAAATTCGTGGGGTGTTTGATGGGAAACAAAATAATCAGAAAAACATAATTATCCCTAGCCATACCATACTTGCTAGTCGCTAGAAAGTATACATATATGTATCTGTGTATACATAGAGAAAGCAAAAAGCATGTGCACTTTAATATTTTTGAGCCACTAATTTTTTCATCATTTCTAGCATTAACAAACACTTGGAAAGACTTACTTAAGTCCAGGGATGTGTGGAAACTCACAATGTTGAGTGCTGTGGGTATTACTGACTCACAGTCCCTTTAAGGATTTGTACCATAAATCCCAAATTTCTGCCTTAAAGTTTTTACAGACACGGAGATTTTATCCTGTAAATCTAAGCCAGATAGCTATTTCTGGGTTTTTTAGTCCATGCGTTTCCATTTTATAAGGGAAACTGTTTGGATTGGCGGAATCAAGAAAAAACTTCGCAAGAAACTGAAGAGTGGGATGGAAGATCTTTTCTTTTGGCCTTGCCTTGACACTCTCTCTCCACCTCATCAGTTTACCTCATCAGCCATGATGAATGAGCTCCATTCCAAGCCTTCTAATTCTATAATATCTCTCCCAAGTTTTACCTTCCTATCTCATGCCTAATTCTTTCATCCCTTTCCTCCTACAGTCCTTGCCTCCCAACTCAGCCCCTTTTCTGCCTGGGCGCTCAGCTCAGGCCTCCCCAAAGACTATACCCCCCATCCTCCCCTGCAGCTGCCCCCAACCCCACGCCCTTCCCAGCTTGGCCTCTCTTCTCTGCAACTCTACCTCCTTACCTCTCTTTGACCTCTATTCACCTTCACAGTCTGGCCCTTGACGTCTGGGCCTCTTCTTACCTCTCTTTACCTGAAATGTCCCGGCCCTCACTGGGGTCTCCTCCACACCCTTCGCTCTGGTCCCATCCCTTCTGCTGCCAAGCCCCAGCGTTCCTCCAGCTCGGCCTGGTCAGCTTGAGCCTCATTTTGTTCGCGTGCCCCTGGGCTGGGAAAGGAGTGTGTGGTGCACAGTGGGGCCGAGGATCCCCCGGGACCGTGGCCCCTGCCTCGCCCCCTCCACCCCTCCCGAGTCCCGGTTGCGGCGCTTCCTGGGCGGATGGCTTGGAATTGCTGCAGCAGCTGCGGTTCTGCTGTGTCATGCAAGAAGGAGGCGGCGGCGGCCGGAGCTGGAGGGGGAGGAGGGGAGGAACCTGATCCTCCGGTAGCGAAGGGCTGGAGGCAAACACCGAGCTCCTCCAAAGCCGCCCGGGAGCAGGGAGGGCTCCGCTAGCCCGGGGGGGCCCTCCCCGCGGGGCAGATGGTAAGTGGGGCGGTGCAGGTGGTCGCCTTGGGAAGGGAGCGCGTAGGGGGGTAAGGTGGGGCGGCGGGAAGTACTGGAGTCATCCCAGCCAAACTAAGGAGCCCGGTGTCCAGCTGAGAGGGACCCAGGCCGTAATAAGGATGTCCAGCCAAACGCAGCAATAATTACTATTCGAGTGACGCCCCGAAGTTGACCCAAGCTACACAGAGGGTGGAGTGGTGCATCCTGAACCCAGGGCAGAGCTGGAGGCAATGATTCAGGGTTTGAGAAGTATCAAGCCCAATGGCCTGGCGCTTTAAGGTGCAGCTGAGTAGGAAAAGCCAACCCACATCGTATTCCCAGAGCCTTGCTGCGCTTTCTGGGTTG
>NW_012105364.1:3781290-3783438 GCF_000951045.1 Mandrillus leucophaeus | reverse complement strand
GAGAACTATCAAGCCCAATGGCCTGGCGCTTTAAGGTGCAGCTGAGTAGGAAAAGCCAACCCACATCGTATTCCCAGAGCCTTGCTGCGCTTTCTGGGTTGTCTTGTTTAAAACTAGCGAAAGGGATGGGAAACCTGCCCAACCTGGGCGGTGGGGTCCCCGGCCAGGGCCGAGGACCCCGGCTCCCTGCCCCCCGGCGTCGCCCACTTGTCACGCCAGGCTGCTGCGTGCGCTCGGCTGCAGGGGAGGTGGCGTAGTTTCTCTTCCTCCCACCTCTTCTCACTCACTTGTTTTTGTAGCCGTGGGCTCCCCTAATGCTTTCCTCTCCACAATGTTGTTTCATTATATCATGTCCATCATGTGACACCAGAGAGGCCTCTCTATGGAAACTTAAAGGGGCTCCCACGTGACTGCAGCAGCAACAACAGCAGCAGGACTGGCGGCGGCGGCCGCAGCGGCGTCCGTACCTCCACCCACCGGGAGCCCCTCGCAGCATCCCGGAGGGGCTTCTGGCGCTGCAAGAGCCCAGATCGGGGAGCCACAGCATCCGGGAGCCGTGGTGTCTGTGCGTGCGTGGAGTCTGTGCTCATGACATAGGAAGCCGAACAGAAGGAGCGTCCTCAAATCCTTTCCTACAGTCACCAAACCCACGCTCTGTTAAAATGACATTTCATGGCTCCTACTTTGTTTCCTCGGAGAGCAATGAGTTTTCTATCAGGCCTGATTCAGTTTGACAAAAGTCAAAAAGAAAAACCGGATTTGTCCCTCTGCAAGTTCAGTCAGATCGCTGGGAGAACAGAAATGACAAAACAATAATAACAGAAATAGAACCAGGCATTTGATACATAATTACCATCACCACGGCTTTCAAGCTTTCTGGAATTACATTCCTCCAGTAACTGTTGATGATGCTTGCAGGAGGCAAAATGCAATGCAGTTTTTCTCTTCCGCAGCTATATTAGGGCTTTGTTGCTGACAACAGTGAAAACTTGTTTGTGTCAGGAAGTGAGGTACGGAGATATGACCTGGAAGGTACAGACAAAACCAAAGTGGCAGTTTTTGCATTACTTTTCTGACCACATTCTTTCAAATGGTGACAAGAAGGCGGTCTGCTGTAAAATTCGTGGGGTGTTTGATGGGAAACAAAATAATCAGAAAAACATAATTATCCCTAGCCATACCATACTTGCTAGTCGCTAGAAAGTATACATATATGTATCTGTGTATACATAGAGAAAGCAAAAAGCATGTGCACTTTAATATTTTTGAGCCACTAATTTTTTCATCATTTCTAGCATTAACAAACACTTGGAAAGACTTACTTAAGTCCAGGGATGTGTGGAAACTCACAATGTTGAGTGCTGTGGGTATTACTGACTCACAGTCCCTTTAAGGATTTGTACCATAAATCCCAAATTTCTGCCTTAAAGTTTTTACAGACACGGAGATTTTATCCTGTAAATCTAAGCCAGATAGCTATTTCTGGGTTTTTTAGTCCATGCGTTTCCATTTTATAAGGGAAACTGTTTGGATTGGCGGAATCAAGAAAAAACTTCGCAAGAAACTGAAGAGTGGGATGGAAGATCTTTTCTTTTGGCCTTGCCTTGACACTCTCTCTCCACCTCATCAGTTTACCTCATCAGCCATGATGAATGAGCTCCATTCCAAGCCTTCTAATTCTATAATATCTCTCCCAAGTTTTACCTTCCTATCTCATGCCTAATTCTTTCATCCCTTTCCTCCTACAGTCCTTGCCTCCCAACTCAGCCCCTTTTCTGCCTGGGCGCTCAGCTCAGGCCTCCCCAAAGACTATACCCCCCATCCTCCCCTGCAGCTGCCCCCAACCCCACGCCCTTCCCAGCTTGGCCTCTCTTCTCTGCAACTCTACCTCCTTACCTCTCTTTGACCTCTATTCACCTTCACAGTCTGGCCCTTGACGTCTGGGCCTCTTCTTACCTCTCTTTACCTGAAATGTCCCGGCCCTCACTGGGGTCTCCTCCACACCCTTCGCTCTGGTCCCATCCCTTCTGCTGCCAAGCCCCAGCGTTCCTCCAGCTCGGCCTGGTCAGCTTGAGCCTCATTTTGTTCGCGTGCCCCTGGGCTGGGAAAGGAGTGTGTGGTGCACAGTGGGGCCGAGGATCCCCCGGG